>NC_034189.2:1482711-1707711 GCF_002021735.2 Oncorhynchus kisutch | reverse complement strand
TGGTTTGCACTTACTGGGACTATCATTTGTTTTTCAATAGGACAATGACCCAACACACCTCTAGTCTGTGTAAGGGCTATTTAACCAAGACGGAGAATGATGGATTGCTGCATCAGATGACCTGGCCTCCACAATCACCCGACCTCAACCCAATTGAGATGGTTTAGGATGAGTTGGACCGCAAAGTGAAAAGCATTCCAGTTGAAGCTGGTTGAGAAAATGCCAAGAGTGTGCAAAGCTGACATCAAGGCAAAATAAAATCAAATCGTATTTGTCATGTGCGCTGAATACTCAATACAACACCTTACTGTTGAATGCTGACAAGCCCTTGGCATGCTGGAATTCTCTCAACACAGCACCACTCAAAGCAGTGTGATGTAAAAATGTACAGAAGAGTACAAACGATCGATGCAAAAACAACAGCTAGAGTCATCACTGGCAGGTAAACCACAGTACCCATCATGCAACAGAACAAGGAAGTTAAAACACCCAGACAGACAAGCCCTTAACCAACAATACAGTTCAAGAAATAGAGTTAAGAAAATATTTTATAAATAAACTAAAGTGAAAAAAATGTGAATCAAAAAGTGACACAATAAAATGACAACGATAACGAGGCGATATACAGGGGGTACCGGTACCAAGTCAATGTGCAGGGTACAGGTTAGTAACGAGGCGATATACAGGGGGTACCGGTACCAAGTCAATGTGCAGGGTACAGGTTAGTAACGAGGCGATATACAGGGGGTACCGGTACCAAGTCAATGTGCAGGGTACAGGTTAGTAACGAGGCGATATACAGGGGGTACCGGTACCAAGTCAATGTGCAGGGTACAGGTTAGTAACGAGGCGATATACAGGGGGTACCGGTACCAAGTCAATGTGCAGGGTACAGGTTAGTAACGAGGCGATATAGAGGGGGTACCGGTACCAAGTCAATGTGCAGGGTACAGGTTAGTAACGAGGCGATATACAGGGGGGTACCGGTACCAAGTCAATGTGCGGGGGTACAGGTTAGTAACGAGGCGATATACAGGGGGTACCGGTACCAAGTCAATGTGCGGGGGTACAGGTTAGTAACGAGGCGATATACAGGGGGTACCGGTACCAAGTCAATGTGCAGGGTACAGGTTAGTAACGAGGCGATATACAGGGGGTACCGGTACCAAGTCAATGTGCAGGGTACAGGTTAGTAACGAGGCGATATACAGGGGGTACCGGTACCAAGTCAATGTGCGGGGGTACAGGTTAGTAACGAGGCGATATACAGGGGGTACCGGTACCAAGTCAATGTGCAGGGTACAGGTTAGTAACGAGGCGATATACAGGGGGTACCGGTACCAATTCAATGTGCAGGGTACAGGTTAGTAACGAGGCGATATACAGGGGGTACCGGTACCAAGTCAATGTGCAGGGTACAGGTTAGTAACGAGGCGATATACAGGGGGTACCGGTACCAAGTCAATGTGCAGGGTACAGGTTAGTAACGAGGCGATATACAGGGGGTACCGGTACCAAGTCAATGTGCAGGGTACAGGTTAGTAACGAGGCGATATACAGGGGGTACCGGTACCAATTCAATGTGCAGGGTACAGGTTAGTAACGAGGCGATATACAGGGGGTACCGGTACCAAGTCAATGTGCAGGGTACAGGTTAGTAACGAGGCGATATACAGGGGGTACCGGTACCAAGTCAATGTGCAGGGTACAGGTTAGTAACGAGGCGATATACAGGGGGTACCGGTACCAATTCAATGTGCAGGGTACAGGTTAGTAACGAGGCGATATACAGGGGGTACCGGTACCAAGTCAATGTGCAGTGTACAGGTTAGTAACGAGGCGATATACAGGGGGTACCGGTACCAAGTCAATGTGCAGGGTACAGGTTAGTAACGAGGCGATATACAGGGGGTACCGGTACCAAGTCAATGTGCAGGGTACAGGTTAGTAACGAGGCGATATACAGGGGGTACCGGTACCAAGTCAATGTGCAGGGTACAGGTTAGTAACGAGGCGATATACAGGGGGTACCGGTACCAAGTCAATGTGCAGGGTACAGGTTAGTAATGAGGCGATATACAGGGGGTACCGGTACCAAGTCAATGTGCGGGGGTACAGGTTAGTAACGAGGCGATATACAGGGGGTACCGGTACCAATTCAATGTGCAGGGTACAGGTTAGTAACGAGGCGATATACAGGGGGTACCGGTACCAAGTCAATGTGCAGGGTACAGGTTAGTAACGAGGCGATATACAGGGGGTACCGGTACCAAGTCAATGTGCAGGGTACAGGTTAGTAACGAGGCGATATACAGGGGGTACCGGTACCAAGTCAATGTGCAGGGTACAGGTTAGTAACGAGGCGATATACAGGGGGTACCGGTACCAAGTCAATGTGCAGGGTACAGGTTAGTAACGAGGCGATATACAGGGGGTACCGGTACCAATTCAATGTGCAGGGTACAGGTTAGTAACGAGGCGATATACAGGGGGTACCGGTACCAAGTCAATGTGCAGGGTACAGGTTAGTAACGAGGCGATATACAGGGGGTACCGGTACCAAGTCAATGTGCAGGGTACAGGTTAGTAATGAGGCGATATACAGGGGGTACCGGTACCAAGTCAATGTGCGGGGGTACAGGTTAGTAACGAGGCGATATACAGGGGGTACCGGTACCAAGTCAATGTGCAGGGTACAGGTTAGTAACGAGGCGATATACAGGGGGTACCGGTACCAATTCAATGTGCAGGGTACAGGTTAGTAACGAGGCGATATACAGGGGGTACCGGTACCAAGTCAATGTGCGGGGGTACAGGTTAGTAACGAGGCGATATACAGGGGGTACCGGTACCAAGTCAATGTGCGGGATACAGGTTAGTCGAGGTCATTTGTAAAGTGACTATGCATAGATAATATTCAGCGAGTAGCAGCAGTGTAAAAACAAGGGGGGGTGGGATAGTAATGTAAATAGTCCGGTGGCCATTTGATTAATTGTTCAGCAGTCTTATGGCTTGGGGGTAGAAGCTGTCGAGGAGCCTTTTCTTCCTAGACTTGGCACTCCGGTACCTATTGCCGTGCGGTAGCAGGGAGAACAGTTTATGACTTGGGTGACTGGAGTCTTTAACAATTTTTTGGGCTGTCCTCTGACACCGCCTAGTATATAGGTCCCTCTGTAGTGCCATACAGTCGAGATGCCGAGCAGTTGCCATACCAGGTGGTGATGAAACTGGTCAGGAGGCTCTCGATGGTGCAGCTGTAGAACTTTTTGAGGATCTGGGGACCCATGACAAATCTTTTCAGTCTTCTGAGGGGGAAAAGGTGTTGTCGTGCTCTCTTCTTGGTGTGTTTGAACCATGATAGTTTGTTGGTGATGTGGATACCATGGAACTTGAAGCTCTCGATCCGCTCCACTGCAGCCCCATCAATGTTAATGGGAGCCTGTTCGGCCCTCCATTTCTCTAACGATCATCTCATTTGTCTTGCTCACATTGAGGGAGAGGTTTCTGTCCTGGCACCACTCTGCAAGGTCTATGACCTCCTCCCTGTAAGCTGTCTCATCGTTGTCGGTGATCAGGCATAGCACTGTTGTGTAGTCAGCAAACTTAATGATGGTGTTGGAGTCGTGCTTGGCCACGCAGTAGTGGGTGAACAGGGAGTATAGTAGGGGACTAAGCATGCAACACTGAGGGGCCCCAGTGTTGAGGATCAGCATGGCAGATGTGTTGTTGCCTACCCTTACCACCTGGGGCGGCCTGTCAGGAAGTCCAGGATCCAGTTGCAGATGGAGGCGTTTAGTCCCAGGATTCTTAGCTTTGTGATGAGCTTTGTGGGCAACATGGTATTGAATGCTGAGCTGTAGCCAATGAGCAGTATTCTCAGACAGGTGGGTGGATACTTTGAAGACTCTCAAATATAAAATATATTTTGCTTTGTTTAACACTTTCTTGGTTTCTACATGATTCCATATGTGTTGTTTCATTGTTTTGATGTCTTCACCTTTATTCTACATTGAAGAAAATAGTATGTATGAAGATTAACCATTGAATGTGTCGGTGTGTCCAAACTTCTGACTGGTACTGTATATATTTTATATATATTTATTGTCTGTGTATATCTATCTATCAACAGTGGCAAGAAGAAGTATGTGAACCCTTTGGAATTACCTGGATTTCTGCATATATTGGTCATTTGATCTGATCTGCATCTAAGTAACAACAGTAGACAAACACAGTGTGCTTAACTCTTGTGTTGTCTTAAGGGTAAAACATGACCTGCCACTGTGTTTAACAGCAGAGAAAACCCCCTTTGTTCATCATTTTGACCCTGCTGTTATAAAATCATTTACACACCACAAAACCCACAAATACACAAACACACACACACAATGACAAATTGAGATTATGTGTGCTACCGATTGAATTCAGCCAGCATCTACAGAAGAGGAAGATCACCATGGTTGGCACAGTTAGAAAGAACAAGCCTGAGCTCCCCCCTGCACTCCTCACAACAAGGGGGAGAGAGGCCGTCTCATCAAAGTCTGCCTTCACCACCACCACCACTCTAGTTTCTTACCTCCCAAAGAGGAACAAGAATGTGGTCCTCCTGACCACACTGCACAAAACTGCTGAGATCAGTGATCGTGAGGACAAGAAATCAGCCATCATTCGGAATTATAACCACAACAAAGGAGGTGTGGACAACCTGGACAAGGTTATTGGAAATTACAGCTGCAGGAGGATGACTGCTGCTGGCCCCTGGTCATCTTCCATTACGTCATTGATGTGTCCTCATACCAACCCTACCTGGATGCCTGATAAGCGAAACAAGAGGAGGGTGTTCCTGGAGCAGCTGGGAAAGGCCCTTGTAACTCCACCCATTCAAAGAAGGGAGCCCCTCCCCCACACAGCAGCCTCTGCAGCGCTTTTGAAAGCAGTTTTTTATTTGATTAATTTCACCTTTATTTAACCAGGTAGGCTAGTTGAGAACACCTTTATTTAACCAGGTAGGCTAGTTGAGAACACCTTTATTTAACCAGGTAGGCTAGTTGAGAACACCTTTATTTAACCAGGTAGGCTAGTTGAGAACAAGATCTCATTTACAGCTGAGACCTGGCCAAGCTAAAGCAAAGCAGTGTGACACAAACAACAACACAGAGTTACACATGGGATAAACAAACGTACAGTCAATAACACAATAGAACATCTATATACAGTGTGTGAAAATGAAGTAAGGAGGTAAGGCAATCAATAGGCCATAGTGGTGAAGTAATTACAATTGAGCAATTAACACTGGAGTGATAGAGGTGCAGATGATTTTGTGCAAGTAAGAATACTGGTATAAATACTGGTGTGCAAAAGAACAGAACCCCCCCCCAAAAAAACTAATATGGTGATGAGGTAGGTAGTTGGATGGGTTATTTACAGATGGGCTGTGTACAGCTGCAGTGATTGGTTAGCTGCTGTGACAACCGATGCTTGAAGTTAGTGAGGGAGATATGAGAACTGGATGGAAATGCGGCGAAAGGAGGTGTTGGCTTTGGAATACCAGTGAAATATGCTATGAGTGGGTGGAGGTCCATGCACACACACTTGCATACTGTCCTACATGTGCTAATTAGAGTTGATTGATTTATATTCTTCACATTTTTGTTGTTGTTGTTTATACACCTTGTGGGTGGAGGCAATGGTTAAAAAAATGGGAGAAGACTAGTATTTTGTAGCTGAATTCCTCAGTGTAAAGTATATAAGAACATATCACCATGTTGCCACAACATTCAAGACTGTTATTGTTTCCATTCAATAAATTGCATACAAAACTACTTTCTGCATAAAGCCTATACTAGTGCTAAATAATTGTTTACACATATGCAGTACCTTTAGCAATAATAATACTAAACCTCTACTTTAGTAATGGAAACAATCATGACAGGTGTGTAGTAATTAAAACGAGTGGTGTCCACTGATTAAATCTAGTTATTCTGCATTGTGAAGAGGGAATACCCAGATATTCACAAAGTCTGTGATGAATGACAGGTTGTTTCTGAAAGGAATTATATAACATCTGTACATTATAGGACCACCTGTAATTATAAAAGTACAATGATCGATGTTTTGCTTTAGCTTTGAGATGAAGAATCAATGGTAGACACCTTGCAAGTGCATGAAGAGATCAACCGTACAAGTCTGTTTGTTGAAACTATACTTTCAGTTCCTGTTGATGCTATGTTCCAGACTTACTTCTCCCTGCACATCATAGCAATAGGAGGAAGAAGGATTTGGAAACTAACTGCAAATAACAATATGCTGAGCTCCGCCTAGCAGAGACATCTTTGTAATAGCAACTATTAATGATGTTTTATGGTATTAAAGTTAAGGGAAATCACCCTGGGCGGGTGAACCTCAGTAGGGGATAAAAAGGGAAAACCCCATTTTGGAAGCTGAGTGTATTACTTGCATATTACTGTAAGTGTAGACCCCTGGTTGCAAACCAGCTTGCAATCCTTAAACAAACTAACCTCTGATCAAATAAGGTTCCTGTGGTCTCTTGTATGAACTGAGGGCAGAAATCCCTTACATTTCTTCATGCAAAATTGATTTGGGTGTCACGTTCTGACCTTTATTTCCTTTGTTTTGTATTTATTTAGTATGGTCAGGGCGTGAGTTGGGTGGGCAGTCTATGTTTGATTTTCTATGATTTGGGGTTTTCTATGTTTCGGCCTAGTATGGTTCTCAATCAGAGGCAGGTGTCATTAGTTGTCTCTGATTGAGAATCATACTTAGGTAGCCTGGGTGTCACTGTGTGTTTGTGGGTGATTGTCTATGTTGTAGCTTCACGGTCGTCATTTGTTTATTGTTTTGTATACAGTGTCAGTACTTTCGGTATTAAAGATTTACCATGGACACTTACGACGCCGCATTTTGGTCCGATCCTTCTCGCCTCTCCTCTTCAGATGAAGAGGAGGACGACCGTGACATTGGGGTTTAAAATTAACTATTTTATTTATATTTTCTCCTAAAATGACCCAAATTGAACTGCCTTTAGCTCAGGCTCAGGAGCAAGGATATGCATATTATTGGTTCCATTTAAAAGGAAATAGTTAGAAGTTTATGGAAATGTAAAAGATCTGGTAAAAGATAATACAATGAAAAAAAACAACCGTGCTTTTCGGTTAGCTCAACCGTCCCGTTTAAGGGACACCGATGCCAAATAAGTTTTTAAGATGCTTTATTTTAGGGGTTTAGTGAAGGTGGGTCATTTTTTTACTCTTAGGACAAGGGGAGTATAGATGATGTTAAGACTGCACAAGGGTTCAAGTTTGCTGTTCACAAGAAACATTGCCTGATGTGAACCATGCCTCGAACAAAAGAGATCTCAGAAGACCTAAAATTAAGGATTGTTGACTTGCATAAAGCTGGAAAGAGTTACAAAGTATCTCTAAAAGCCTTGATGTTCACCAGTCCTCGGTAAGACAAATTGTCTGTAAATGGTTAAAGTTCAGCACTGTTGCTACTCTCCCAAGGAGTGGCCATCTGCAGCAATGACTGCAAGCTCACAGTGCAGAATGCTCAACGAGGTTACAGTTTTGTTCGATTGCTAAACGACAGTGGACACACCTGGAGTCACATGTGCAAAACTCTAACTACAGTCTGCACAGCAGCAGTTCATGTGGACCAAACTCTAGTTCGTTTTTCATTGCTTGAACACAGTTTTCAAAACTCTACACACTTATCCCATGACTTTAACCACAACCTGCACAACACTGTGGATTTACAGCACTTTGTTCAAATGCTAACACACTGCTGTCAAAACTGTGAACCACACATTCAAAACGGAATAGATTTCAGCCTTGTGCCTTTCAAACACTGCTGATTGCAATTTCAGCTGAAAGGCTAAGCAGGTGTCTTGTTTTAGACTTGTTAGTGAACACACACACATATTACAGTATATATAGGTAGAGCTCAGAAAGACTCATTTTGGAAAGGAAGATGGGTTTGTGGAGGGAGAAGGGTGGCAGGGAGAGGGCGGATGCGTGGAGGAAGACAAAGAAGACAAAGAGCTGTTATTTCAGATGAAATAAGGGCTACACTTATAGACCATGTCGTGAACCATGGTCTCTCATTGAGAGAGGCAGGGTTGAGGGTGCAACCCAATCTGCAAAGATCCACAGTGGCATCTGTAATGCGAATTTTCCATCATGCAAACAGGTGAGAGTTACATCCTTACAGTAAATGAAAACATTACAGGAATCTATTTTGTATTGCAATTATAGAATATTTACACAGATATATATTACAGTAAGTTTGACTGTAAAATATCTTTTTACAACAGGACCCAAAGGCTGCCCCCAACAGGGGGAAGAGGAAAAATATTTTCAGATGCGCAGGAAAATGCTATTGTTGACATGGTTGTTGTCAACAATGCAATATAACTGTGGGAGATTCAAGATAGAGTGCTGGCTGATAATGATATATTTGAAAATGTTAATTCTGTCAGCACAACAACTATTGCTTGAGTCCTAAAGAAACACCAAGTTACAATGAAACAGTTATACACTGTACCATTCGAGAGAAACAGTGAACGGGTAAAAGAGCAAAGATACCAATATGTCCAGGTAAGATGTCTGAGGTTACGTACACAGCTATACAAAATATTTACAGTACTTTTTTTGCTCATTACTGTAATTCTGTAAATTACTACAGACTATTGAAGCAAACTGCTAATTTTCATTTACCTTAAAGAATTGTTATAAATCATTTTCATTTACCTTAAAGAATTGTTATAAATCATTTTCATTTACCTTAAAGAATTGTTATAAATCATTTTCATTTACCTTAAAGAATTGTTATAAATCATTTTCATTTACCTTAAAGAATTGTTATAAATCATTTTCATTTACCTTAAAGAATTGTTATAAATCATTTTCATTTACCTTAAAGAATTGTTATAAATCATTTTCATTTACCTTAAAGAATTGTTATAAATCATTTTCATTTGACTTAAAGAATTGTTATAAATCATTTTCATTTACCTTAAAGAATTGTTATAAATCATTTTCATTTACCTTAAAGAATTGTTATAAATCATTTTCATTTACCTTAAAGAATTGTTATAAATCATTTTCATTTACCTTAAAGAATTGTTATAAATCATTTTCATTTACCTTAAAGAATTGTAATAAATCATGTGAAAGAATGTCACTCTGTTCTTTGAAGAAAATATTACTTTGTATGAAGTCACTGAAATGGTTCAAACTGTAAAGATGAAAAGTTAGTATTTTCTGTATTGGTGATGCTAGTGTTTTTACTCTCAGTGTTCTGAGTGACAGTGTGTGTTACCTCAGTGAGGGTTGTGCATAATGTTTGGCTGCACTGAGCGTGTTTTGAGCCATGTGTTAAGAGTTGTGTTACTTGGAATGAGTTTTGCAGGTGATGTGAACTGTTTAGCTCAGGTGACTGTTGGTAGTGCAGACTGTAGTTAGAGTTTTGCACATGTGACTCCAGTTGTGCCCACTGTCGTTTAGCAATCGAAAAAAACTGTAAGAAGAATCCTAGAGTGTCAGCTAAAGACTAACATAAATCTCTGGAACATGTTAACATCTCTGTTGATGACTCTATCATACGTTAATTAGGGAAAGGTGTTCCGCTAATGGAACACCTGGCCAACAGCCAGTGAAATTGCAGAGCGCCAAATTCAAACAACAGAAATCTCATAATAGAAATTTAGAAGTAAAATAAAAATTCCTTAACTGAAAAATGATTTCAAAAGACTTAAACCTCTTAAGGATATTGAAACGCTTGCGTCTCTCCTAGCCAATAGCCTGGAGCCTGAAATGCAGAGCGGCAAATTCAAATAGTATGAGATAAAAACTCAAACTTTCATTAAATCACACATGCAGGGTACTCAATTAAAGCTACACTCGTTGTGAATCCAGCCATCATGTCAGATTTTAAAAATGCTTTTTGGCGAAAGCATGAGAAGCTATTATCTGATAACCCCCCCCCCCCCCCGAAACACACGAACGAGACGTAAACAAAGTAGTTAGCGTAGCCGGCGCTACACTAAACGCAGAAATAAAATATAAAACATGCATTACCTTTGACGAGCTTCTTTGTTGGCACTCCAATATGTCCCATAAACATCACAATTGGTTCTTTTTTTCGATTATATCCGTCCATGTATACCCAAAATGTCCATTTATAAAGCCTGTCTGATCCAGAAAAAAACAGCTTTCCAAAACGCAACGTCATTTTTTTTAAATAAAAAAAGTTGTCTATAAACTTTGCCAAAATCCTTCAAACTACTTTTGTAATCCAACTTTAGGTATTTGTAAACGTTAATAATCGATCAAATTGATGACGGGGCGATCTGTATTCAATAGCAGTGAGTCAACAAATCATGGATGATTTTCTCTCTTTCATACATATCCGGTGTGTGACAGGAAGTGCCTATTCTTCATTTCACCAAGAATTAACTTCAACCCAATTCCCAAGACTGGCGACATCGTGTGGAAGTCGTAGAAACTGTAAGCTGGGCGTTATCTATTTTCCCTTGCCATAGACAATACAGGGACCTGGCGGAGGGATTTTTTATATTTTTTTCTGAACAGTTTTTCCTTGGGTGTTTGCCTGCTACACAAGTTCTGTTATAGTCACAGACATGATTTAACCAGTTTTATAAACTTCAGAGTGTTTTCTATCCACACATACTAATCATATGCATATACTATATTCCTGGCATGAGTAGCAGGACGTTGACATTTTGCACGCTTTATATCCAGAAGTTGAAAAAAGGCACCCTAACTACTAAGAGGTTTTAATTTAACTGCGATTATCTGAGGACAGCTCTCAGCTAGCAAAACATTACATACAGTTACAAGCCAAGTAAAGGAGTCACAAAAGTCAGAAATAGCGATAAAATGAATCACTTACCTTTGATGATCTTCATATGGTTGCACTCACAAGACTCCCAGTAACACAATAATGGTTAGTTTTGTTCTATAAACTCCCTCTTTATGTCCAAAACCTCTGTTTTGTTAGCAAGTTTTGTTCAGTAATCCACTGGCTCCAAAGTGGTTTAGTTCAGGTATCCATTGGCACAAAGCTCGGTCAGCAGCAGGCAGACGAAAAATCTAAAAAAGTATCATAAAAGTTTGTAGAAACATGTCAAACGATGTTTATAATCCTCAGGATGTTTTTGTCATAAATAACCAATAATATTTCAACAGGACTCCTTCAATAGAAAAGGAAAAACAGGAAAGACGTGCAACAAACAAATTTCCACTGTCATTGGAAGTGATGTTACTCCCTCATTTTTCAGAATACAAGCCTGAAACAATTCCTAAAGCCTGGCCACATGTAGTGGAAGCCATAGCGATCACGAACTGTGTCATAGGTCTTTGTGTGGTGGATAGGATGGAGAGAAAATAAAAGCAATCCCTGGATGGATTTTCCGCCATATCAGTTCTGCTATACTCACAAACATTATTTTAACAGTTTTGAAACTTTAGAGTGTTTTTCTATCCAATACTACCATGCACATGCATATCCTAGCTTCTGGGCCTGAGTAACAGGCAGTTTAAATAGGGCACATTATTCATCCAAGCTACTAAATACTGCCCCTGTTTCCAGAAAGGTTAAACACTAAACAAGAATGGTGTTCATAAGAGGACACCACAGAAGAAGCCACTGCGGTCCAAAAAAAACATTGCTGCATGTCTGAAGTTCGCAATAGAGCGAACGATAGCAAGCTGGACAGCTTGCTATCATCTATGGAAAAATGAATTACCAAGATTATAAAGATATTTTGCAGGAGAATGTAAGGATATCTGTCCACCAATTGAAGCTCAACATAAATTGGGTGATGCAACAGGACAACAGGACACAGAAATGAATCAGCAGAATAAACATAATAAAATACGCCTTCTGGAGTGGCCCAGTCAGAGTCCTGACCTCAACCCGATTGAGATGCTGTGGCATGATCTCAAGAGAGCGTTCACACCAGACAGAACATTGGCAGCAGCAAATGGGGATCCATATTTTTTTGTGACCTGTTGCCACAAGAAAAGAACAAAACCCATTGTTAATACAACCCATGTTTGACTAGTTTCAGGAAACTAGGTTCATGTCGCAAGTCATGATGACTTCATGACTTCACAGGAGAGGCGATTGAATGTTTATTTTTATATATTATTTCATAAAAAATTATTTTTTGGCAGAATAGCCTTCTTGAACATATGAACTTTCATGTGCCTTAATAACAAACTTGTATGCCATCTATATATACGAATTAAATTGTTAAATTATGAAACTTGCTGGTTTTAGCCACAGAAAAAGTTGGCAACCTTCGCGCTAGCCATGATTGGCTGAGATAATGACTGGACATGCCGAGAGATGAGTTTCGGATTGGTCTGTCGTGTAGAATCTTCTTTATATACAATTATTTGTGTAGATAAAAAGTTGTGATTGAATACTTTCAGGAAGACGATCTTTACCATGCTGACTCTAAAAATGAATCAGACGATGTGAACCAGAGTGATTTGACACGATGGGCTAAGCAAGCTGTACAAACAAAACAGAAACGACACAGGATGTCTTCCTTATTTAAAGTGGTTCCAGTTTGCTGTGAAGAATTCATGCATGTGGAAGAGTCCAGCTACATTTTCTGCATTTCTAATTTCATCAGGATGTTGCAAGTTAAAGCTTACTGTTGTCACGCTCCGACCTTATCTCTGCTTTCTTGATATTTTGGGTCAGGGTGTGACGAGGGTATGTTAGTTTTTTATTGTCTAGGGAGTTTTTGTATATCTAGGTTTTTTTGAAAGTCTAGGTATATGTAGGTCTATGGTGGCCTGATATGGTTCCCAATCAGAGGCAGCTGTTTATCGTTGTCTCTGATTGGGGACCGTATTTAGGTAGCCATTTTCCTAGGGTATTTGTGGGTTCTTGTTCTGTCTGCACTATACATATTAGCTTCATGGTTCGTTTTGTTATTTTGTTTGTTTTGTTCAGTGTTCATTCTTAATAAAAGAATGTACACATGGCACGCTACGCCTTGGTCTCCTCCTTACGACACCCATGACAACTGTTCTCTATCTACCTGACATTAGGCTGCTGGCTGCTAACTAGCTAACATTGAACCTATTTGGTTAACTTTAGCTAGCTATGACAATCATTTTTTATTGCTAGTATAGTTTGAATTGGGAATATGGTTCATTATTTAGCTAGTGTCATAACATGGCCCTTTCTGGGTATAGAAAGGCATCCCCCTGTTAAGGGATTTTTTTTATCAATGATGACTAATTATGTATACATTTCAATCAGGACTGACTAATCAGAATACTATTATGTTAGTGTATATAAATTTTCTTTCTTAATCTTAGTACTGAATATAATGTGCGTGAATGAATCAAGGATTAGAACAATGACGATCTGTTCCTTGGTAGGAATGAATAAACTAAATCTTCAGACCGGCTAGAATGCTTATCTACACCGGAAAACCTTGGCTCAGCCGTAAATTATATTAAATTGGTAGGGAGACGGATGTGGGAAGGCTTGAGATACAGCCTTTGTACTGGAACGGAGATGGCACTGGTTGGTGCTGAAACTAATGACATAATTTTCAGTTTATAACCTGTGGTAAACTGTATCGTGTTCAGTACTCTCGTGAATAAACTCTGCTGATTGACTTTAAGACTGGGCTCTGTCCATTATTATAGAATAAGGGTCTTACAAATCCTTATGAATTGACAGAGTGTTTAATTTTAATTGGGTATTAAAACATAGAGAAATTGAATTCCTTTAATCTCTCTCCCTCAAACACCCAGGTTCTGTATACTGTATACTCCCCTTGTCTCAAGGGTAAAAAAAAATGACCCGCCTTCACTAAACCCCTACAATAAAGCAGCTTAAAAACTTTTTGGGATCGGCTTCCACGGGACGGTTGAGTAGGCTAATGCGATTAGCATGAGATTGATAGTAACAAGAACATTTCCCAGGACATAGACATATCTGATAATGGCAGAAAGCTTAAATTATTGTTAATCTAACTACACTGTCCAATTTATAGTAGCTATTACTGTGAAATAATACAATGGTATTGTATGAGGAGAGTGCACCATTTTCAACATGAAAATGTATTAATAAACAAATTGGGCAGTCTTGATACAAAATGTTGAACAGAAATACAATGATTCATTGGATCAGTCTATAACTTTGCACATACACTGATGCCATCTAGTGGCCAGAATCTATACATGGGCTGAAATAATACATTATGGTCTTTCTCTTGCATTTCAAAGGTGATGGTACAAAAAAAGATACAAAATAACTTTGGTTTTTTTCATTGTATTGTATTATATTTTACTAGATCTGTTGTGTTATATTCTACTATATTCCTTTCACATTTCCATAAATGTCAAAGTGTTTCCTTTCAAATGGTACTAATAATATGCATAAATCGCTGAAGTTGGAGACTTTTATCTCCCTCGCCAACTTTAAACATCTGCTATCTGAGCAGCTAACCGATCGCTGCAGCTGTACATAGTCCATCGGCAAATAGCCCACCCAATTTACCTACCTCATCCCCATACTGTTTTTATTTATTTACTTTTCTGCTCTTTTACACACCAATATCTCTACCTGTACATGACCATCTGATCATTTATCACTCCAGTGTTAATCTGCTAAATTGTAATTATTTGCCTACCTCCTCATGCCTTTTGCACACATTGTATATAGACTATTTTTTTCTACTGGGTTATTGACTTGTTAATTGTTTACTCCATGTGTAACTCTGTGTTGTCTGCTCACACTGCTATGCTTTATCTTGGCCAGGTCGCAGTTGTAAATGAGAACTTGTTCTCAACTAGCCAACCTGGTTAAATAAATGTGAAATAAAATAAATATCCTTGCTTCAGGGCCTGAGAAATAAAAAGGGGCTAATCCTTAAGAATTTTAAACCCCAAATCTATTTTGCATGAAGAAATGTAAGGGATTTCTGCCCTCAGTTCATACAAGAGACCACAGGAACCTTATTTGATCAGAGGTTAGTTTGTTTAATAAGGATTGCAAGCTGGTTTGCAACCAAGGGTCTACACTTACAGTAACTTGCAAGTAATACACTCAGCTTCCAAAATGGGGTTTTCCCTTTTTATCCCCTACTGAGGTTCACCCGCCCAGGGTGATTTCCCTTAACTTTAATACCTTTAATATTTATAAATTCATAATTAATAGTTGCTATTACAAAGATGTCTCCCAATCCTTCTTCCTCCTATTGCTATGATGTGCAGGGAGAAGTAAGTCTGGAACATAGCATCAACAGGAACTGAAAGTATAGTTTCAACAAACAGACTTGTACAGCTGATCTTTTAATGCACTTGCAAGGTGTCTACCATTGATTCTTCATCTCAAAGCTAAAGCAAAACATCGATCATTGTACTTTTATAATTACAGGTGTTCCTATAATGTACAGATATTATAAATTCCTTTCAGAAACAACCTGTCATTCATCACAGACTTTGTGAATATCTGGATTTTCCCTCTTCACAATGCAGAATAACTAGATTTAAGCAGTGGACACCACTCGTTTTAATTACTACACAAATCTAATCAAATCAAATTTATTTATATAGCCCTTCGTACATCAGCTGATATCTCAAAGTGCTGTACAGAAACCCAGCATAAAACCCCAAACAGCAAGCAATGCAGGTGTAGAAGCACGGTGGCTAGGAAAAACTCCCTAGAAAGGCCAAAACCTAGGAAGAAACCTAGAGAGGAACCAGGCTATGTGGGGTGGCCAGTCCTCTTCTGGCTGTGCTGGGTGGAGATTATAACAGAACATGGCCAAGATGTTCAAATGTTCATAAATTACCAGCATGGTCCAATAATAAGGCAGAACAGTTGAAACTGGAGCAGCAGCACGGCCAGGTGGACTGGGGACAGCAAGGAGTCATCATGTCAGGTGGTCCTGAGGCATGGTCCTAGGGCTCAGGTCCTCCGAGAGAGAGAAAGAAAGAGAGAAAGAGAGAATTAGAGAGAGCACACTTAAATTCACACAGGACACCGAAAAGGACAGGAGAAGTACTCCAGATATAACAAACTGACCCTAGCCCCCCGACACATAAACTACTGCAGCATAAATACTGGAGGCTGAGACAGGAGGGGTCAGGAGACACTGTGGCCCCATCCGAGGACACCCTCGGACAGGGCCAAACAGGAAGGATATAACCCCACCCACTTTGCCAAAGCACAGCCCCCACACCACTAGAGGGATATCTTCAACCACCAACTTACCAAGACTGAGTATAGCCCACAAAGATCTTCGCCACGGCACAACACAAGGGGGGGGGGGGCAACCCAGACAGGATGATCACATCAGTGACTCAACCCACTCAGGTGACGCACCCCTCCCAGGGACGGTATGAGAGAGCCCCAGTAAGCCAGCCCCTGTAATAGGGTTATAGGCAGACAATCCCAGTGGAAAGAGGGGAACCGGCCAGACAGACAGCAAGGGCGGTTCGATGCTCCAGACCCTTTCCGTTCACCTTCCCACTTGCCTGGACTGTGCTGATGTATTTCTCACATGTGCAGCACATAGTATTTGTCCTCCTCTTGCCTGCCCCAGTTGCAGCCTCAGGTGGATCAGGACAAGATACAGCCCTTATCTCAGCTCACTGGTCACCATAGCAACACCCACTCATAGCATGCACTCCAGCAGGTATATTTCACTGGCCATCCCCAAAGCCAACACCTCCTTCCAGTTCTCTGCTGCCAATGACTGGAACGAATTGCAAAAATCACTGAAGTTGGAGACTTATATCTCCCTCACTAACTTCAAGCATTGGCTGTCAGAGCAGCTTACCGATCGCTGCAGCTGTACACAGCCCATCTGTAAATAGCCCATCCAACCAACTACCTACCTCATCCCCATATTACTTTTGTGGGGGGATTTTTCTGTTCTTTTGCATACCAGTATTTATACCAATATTTCAACTTACACATCCTCATCTGCAAATCTATCACTCCAGTGTTAATTGCTAAATTGTAATTACTTCACCACTATGGCCTATTTATTGCCTTACCTCCTTACTTCATTTTCACACACTGTATACAGATTTTCTATTGTGTTATTGACTGTACGTTCGTTTATCCCATGTGTAACTCTGTGTTGTTGTTTGTGTCGCACTGCTTTGCTTTATCTTGGCCAGGTCTCAGCTGTAAAGGAGTTCTTGTTCTCAACTAGCCTACCTGGTTAAATAAAGGTGTTCCCAACTAGCCTACCTGGTAAAATAAAGGTGTTCTCAACTAGCCTACCTGGTTAAATAAAGGTGTTCTCAACTGGCCTACCTGGTTAAATAAAGGTGTTCTCAACTAGCCTACCTGGTTAAATAAAGGTGTTCTCAACTAGTCTACCTGGTTAAATAAAGGTGTTCTCAACTAGCCTACCTGGTTAAATAAAGGTGAAATTAATCAAATAAAAAAACTGCTTTCAAAAGCGCTGCAGAGGCTGCTGTGTGGGGGAGGGGCTCCCTTCTTTGAATGGGTGGAGTTACAAGGGCCTTTCCCAGCTGCTCCAGGAACACTCTCCTCTTGTTCCGCTTATCAGGTATCCAGGTAGGGTTGATCTAGTTCCATATCACGAAGGCATTGTATGTTGACACTTTTATGGTAATGGAAGATGACCAGGGGCCAGCAGCAGTCATCCTCCTGCAGCTGTAATTTCCAATCACCTTGTCCAGGTTGTCCACACCTCCTTTGTTGTGGTTATAATCAGAATGATGGCTGATTTCTTGTCCTCACGATCACTGATCTCAGCAGTTTTGTGCAGTGTGGTCAGGAGGACCACATTCTTGTTCCTCTTTGGGAGGTAAGAAACTAGAGTGGTGGTGGTGGTGGTGAAGGCAGACTTTGATGAGAAGGCCTCTCTCCCCCTTGTTGTGAGGAGTGCAGGGGGGAGCTCAGGCTTGTTCTTTCTAACTGTGCCAACTATGGTGATCTTCCTCTTCTGTAGTTGCTGGCTGAGTTCAATCGGTAGCACACATAATCTCAATTTGTCATTGTGTGTGTGTATTTGTGTTTTTTGTGGTGTGTAAATGATTTTATAACAGCAGGGTCAAAATGATGAACAAAGGGGGTTTTCTCTGCTGTTAAACACAGTGGCAGGTCATGTTTTACCCTTAAGACAACACAAGAGTTAAGCACACTGTGTTTGTCTACTGTTGTTACTTAGATGCAGATCAGATCAAATGACCAATATATGCAGAAATCCAGGTAATTCCAAAGGGTTCACATACTTCTTCTTGCCACTGTTGATAGATAGATATACACAGACAATAAATATATATAAAATATATACAGTACCAGTCAGAAGTTTGGACACACCGACACATTCAATGGTTAATCTTCATACATACTATTTTCTTCAATGTAGAATAAAGGTGAAGACATCAAAACAATGAAACAACACATATGGAATCATGTAGTAACCAAAAAAGTGTGAAACTAAACAAAATTATCCACCCTTAGGTCCCACCTAGAAAAAGTAACCCCTTTCTGAGAATGCTGTTCATTGACTACAGCTCAGCATTCAATACCATAGTTCCCACAAAGCTCATCAATAAGCTAAGGACCCTGGGACTAAATACCTCCCTCTGCAACTGGATCCTGGACTTCCTGACGGGCCACCCCAGGTGGTAAGGGTAGGCAACAACACATCTGCCATGCTGATCCTCAACACTGGGGCCCCGAAGGGTTGGGTTCTTAGTCCCCAACTGTACTCTCTGTTCACCCACTACTGCGTGGCCAAGCACGACTCCAAAACTATCATTACGTTTGCTGACAACACAACAGCCTGATCACCGACAACGATGAGACAGCCTATAGGGAGGAGGTCAGAGACCTGGCAGTGTGGTGCCAGGACAGCAACCTCTCCCTCAATGTGAGCAAGACAAAGGAGATGATCGTGGACTATGAGAAAAAGAGGGCCGAACAGGCTCCCATTAACATCGATGGGGCTGAAGTGGAACGGGTCTAGAGCTTCAAGTTCCTTGGTGTCTACCTCACCAACAAACTATCATGGTTCAAACACACCAAGACAGTCATGAAGAGGGCACGACCACACCCTTCAGGAAACTGAAAAGATTTGGCATGGGTCCCCAGATCCTCAAAAAGTTCTACAGCTGCACCATCGAGAGCAACCTGACCGTTTGCATACCTGCCTGGTATTGCAACTGCTCGGGATCTGACCTTAAGGCACTACAGAGGGTAGTGCGTATGGCCCAGTACAATCACTGGGGCCAAACTTCCCGACATCCAGGACCTATATACTAGGCGGTGTCAGAGGACGGTCCAAAAATTGTTAAAGACTCCAGTCACCCAAGTCATAAACTGTTCTCTCTGCTACCACACGGCAAGCGGTACCGGAGCGCCAAGTCTAGGAAGAAAAGGCTCCTCGACAGCCTTCTACCCCCAAGCCATAAGACTGCTGAACAGTTATTCAAATGGCCACCCAGACTATTTAACCCCTCCCCCTTTGTTTTTACACTGCTGCTACTCGCTGTTTATCATCTGTGCAGAGTCACTTTACCCCAACCTACATGTACAAATTACCTCAACTAACCTGTACCCTCGCACGCTTATTACTGGTTCCCCTTGTATATAGCCTCATTATTGTTATGACATTTTCTTGTGTTGGAAGTTTCCAAAACTGTCAAAAATATTGTCTGTGAGTATAACAGAACTGATATTGCAGGCGAAAGCCTGAGGAAAATCCAATCAGGAAGTGACTCATGTTTTGAAACCGTTGTGTTCCTATTGGCCACGTATTCCTTAAGGTGTCTACAGCATTTTGACGGCTTTATGTTGAAGAATGAATGTTTAAAATTACTACTTTTGTATTTTGAATTTCGCGCTCTGCAATTTCACCGGATGTTGTCGAGGTTATATCTTTATAATGACAATGGTCTAATGCCTCCTATCAGAATGACCTGTAGAACACACCTGACTCTCCTCCACCAGTCATACAAGGAGAATGGTCTAATGCCTCCCATCAGAATGACCTGTAGAACACACCTGACTCTCCTCCACCAGTCATACAAGGAGAATGGTCTAATGTCTCCCATCAGAATGACCTGTAGAACACACCTGACTCTCCTCACCAGTCATTCAAGGAGAATGGTCTAATGCCTCCTATCAGAATGACCTGTAGAACACACCTGACTCTCCTCCACCAGTCATACAAGGAGAATGGTCTAATGCCTCCCATCAGAATGACCTGTAGAACACACCTGACTCTCCTCACCAGTCATTCAAGGAGAATGGTCTAATGCCTCCCATCAGAATGACCTGTAGAACACACCTGACTCTCCTCCACCAGTCATACAAGGAGAATGGTCTAATGCCTCCCATCAGAATGACCTGTAGAACACACCTGACTCTCCTCACCAGTCATACAAGGAGAATGGTCTAATGCCTCCCATCAGAATGACCTGTAGAACACACCTGACTCTCCTCCACCAGTCATACCAGACGAATGGTCTAATGTCTCCCATCAGAATGACCTGTAGAACACACCTGACTCTCCTCACCAGTCATACAAGGAGAATGGTCTAATGCCTCCCATCAGAATGACCTGTAGAACACACCTGACTCTCCTCCACCAGTCATACCAGACGAACGGTCTAATGTCTCCCATCAAAAAGAAAGCAAGCACTTGTTCAGAGTGAGCGGTCTGTCTACCAGAAGATGGTTGATGACTGCTAGACCACCAGTCAAGACCTGCAGTCGTCTCTGGGGGCCCCTACTGAACCAGCAAGCAAAGACATCAGGATGCATCAATCCTCAATCCTCTCAGTATTAACTCATAATAGGGGTTAGAGGTCAATCTTCTCAGAATAACACAGTTGAGCACATGGGAATGGTTTGCTTTAATGGATATGACCCTAGTTCCATTGATGGTGGGAGGAGTGACAATGAAGAAATATACAGTAGTAGAGGAAGTATAGACTAAATAATTGACTGTCTCTTCCTCTGTTTCACCGCGTCGTCAGCAGGGCCTTGTGTGTGTGGTCAGAACATGAAGGAGGAGGAGGGTCTATAAGTCTACAACTGGAGATCACAGTCTCACTTAGCATCAAGACAGGATGAAACTCACACTGCTCTGCTGGCAGCTCTGTAAGTACTCTCTCTCCCTGTGTGTGTGTGTGTGTGTGTGTGTGTGTGTGTGTGTGTGTGTGTGTGTGTGTGTGTGTGTGTGTGTGTGTGTGTGTGTGTGTGTGTGTGTGTGTGTGTGTGTGTGTGTGTGTGTGTGTTTCGGCAGGTGAGATGGAACATCTATATATTATCTGTATAGTTTAATATCTATATGGTTTAATATCTATATAGTTTAATATCTATATAGTTTAATATCTATATGGTTTCATATCTATATAGTTTAATATCTATATAGTTTAATCTCTATATAGTTTCATATCTATATGGTTTAATATCTATATGGTTTAATATCTATATAGTTTAATATCTATATAGTTTAATCTCTATATAGTTTCATATCTATATGGTTTAATATCTATATGGTTTAATATCTATATAGTTTAATATCTATATAGTTTAATATCTATATGGTTTCATATCTATATAGTTTAATATCTATATAGTTTAATCTCTATATAGTTTCATATCTATATGGTTTAATATCTATATGGTTTAATATCTATATGGTTTAATATCTATATAGTTTAATATCTATATAGTTTAATATCTATATAGTTTCATATCTATATGGTTTAATATCTGTATGGTTTAATATCTATATAGTTTCATATCTATATAGTTTAATATCTACATAGTTTAATATCTGTATGGTTTAATATCTGTATAGTTTAATATCTGTATAGTTTAATATTGCTATATCGCAACAAAGTCTCCTTCACTCATGCTGCCAAACATACCCTCGTAAAACTGACTATCCTATCGATCCTTGACTTCGGTGATGTCATTTATAAAATAGCCTCCAGCACTCTACTCAGTAATTTGGATGCAGTCTATCACAGTGCCATCCGTTTTGTCACCAAAGTCCCATATTACTACCCCCCACTGCGACCTGTATGCTCTCGTTGGCCGGCCCTCGCTTCATATTCGTTGCCAAACCCACTGGCTCCAGATAATCTATGTCTTTGCTAGGTAAAGCCCCGCCTTATATCAGCTCACTGGTCACCATAGCAACACCCACCGGTAGCAATAACCTTTAAGCATCAGCTGTCAGAGCAGCTCACTGATCACTGTACCTGTAAGTAGCCCATCTGTGAATAACCCATCCAACTACCTCATCCTCATATTGTTATTTTTAATTGTTTTGCTCCTTTGCACCTCAGTATCACTACTTGCATCTTCTGCACATCTATCACTCCAGTGTTTACTTGCTAAACTGTAATTACTTAGACACTACGACCTATTTATTGCCTGAACTCCCTAATCTTACCTTATTTTGATATGAGTCTGGAAGGAGCGTTTGCAGTCTAGCCAGACACCTAGGTACTTATAGACGTCCACATATTCTAGGTCGGAACCATCCAGGGTGGTGATACTAGTCGGGCATGCGGGTGCAGGCAGCGACCGGTTGAAAAGCATGCATTTGGTTTTACTAGCGTTTAAGAGCAGTTGGAGGCCACGGAAGGAGTGTTGTATGGCATTGAAGCTTGTTTGGAGGTTAGATAGCACAGTGTCCAAAGACGGGCCGAAGGTATATAGAATGGTGTCGTCTGCGTAGAGGTGGATCAGGGAATCGCCCGCAGCAAGAGCAACATCATTGATATACACAGAGAAAAGAGTCGGCCCGAGAATTGAACCCTGTGGCACCCCCATAGAGACTGCCAGAGGACCAGACAGCATGCCCTCCGATTTGACGCACTGAACTCTGTCTGCAAAGTAATTGGTGAACCAGGCAAGGCAGTCATCCGAAAAACCGAGGTTCCTGAGTCTGCCGATAAGAATATGGTGATTGACAGAGTCGAAAGCCTTGGCAAGGTCGATGAAGATGGCTGCACAGTACTGTCTTTTATCGATGGCGGTTATGATATCGTTGAGTACCTTGAGTGTGGCTGAGGTGCACCCATGACCGGCTCGGAAACCAGATTGCACAGCGGAGAAGGTGCGGTGGGATTCGAGATGGTCAGTGACCTGTTTGTTGACTTGGCTTTCGAAGACCTTAGATAGGCAGGGCAGGATGGATATAGGTCTGTAACAGTTTGGGTCCAGGGTGTCTCCCGCCTTTGAAGAGGGGGATGACTGCGGCAGCTTTCCAATCCTTGGGGATCTCAGACGATATGAAAGAGAGGTTGAACAGGCTGGTAATAGGGGTTGCGACAATGGTGGCAGATAGTTTCAGAAATAGAGGGTCCAGATTGTCAAGCCCAGCTGATTTGTACGGGGCCAGGTTTTGCAGCTCTTTCAGAACATCTGCTATTTGGATTTGGGTAAAGGAGAACCTGGAGAGGCTTGGGCGAGGAGCTGCGGGGGGGGCGGAGCTGTTGGCCGAGGTTGAAGTAGCCAGGCGGAAGGCATGGCCAGCCGTTGAGAAATGCTTATTGAAGTTTTCGATAATCATGGATTTATCAGTGGTGACCGTGTTACCTAGCCTCAGTGCAGTGGGCAGCTGGGAGGAGGTGCTCTTGTTCTCCATGGACTTCACGGTGTCCCAGAACTTTTTGGAGTTGGAGCTACAGGATGCAAACTTCTGCCTGAAGAAGCTGGCCTTAGCTTTCCTGACTGACTGCGTGTATCATGTACCATAGTGATAGTTCTCTCTGTGCGTTTCAGTGTTTACATCATGTACCATAGTGATAGTTCTCTCTGTGTGTTTCAGTGTTTACATCATGTACCATAGTGATAGTTATCTCTGTGTGTTTCAGTGTTTACATCATGTACCATAGTGATAGTTCTCTCTGTGTGTTTCAGTGTTTCCATCATGTACCATAGTGATAGTTCTCTCTGTGTGTTTCAGTGTTTACATCATGTACCATAGTGATAGTTCTCTCTGTGTGTTTCAGTGTTTACATCATGTACCATAGTAATAGTTGTCTCTGTGTGTTTCAGTGTTTACATCATGTACCATAGTGATAGTTCTCTCTGTGTGTTTCAGTGTTTACATCATGTACCATAGTGATAGTTCTCACTGTGTGTTTCAGTGCTGTTGAGTACACTGGTATACTGTAGCCTCGGACAAGGTGGAGGTGAGTACATTTCTCTATATTCATCACCTGTTCTATAATAGTAACATTTCTCTATATTTCTCTCTCTCAGCCAATCATCAGTTATTTGTGTAAGTACTGTGCTTGTTGAGTGCCCTTCCCTCTAAGTCTGTTGTCAATTTGCTGTACAATATCATTGTATCTGGTCGACCACAATTTTTTTCCAGAAGTTTGCTAAGGTTTGGTATTAGGCTGACTGGTCAGCTATTTGAGCCAGTAAAGGGGGCTTTACTATTCTTAGGAATGACTTTAGCTTCTCTCCAGGCCTGAGGGCAAACGCTCTCTAGTAGGTTTAAATTAAAGATGTGGCAAATTCATCCGCTATTACAGTCAGTTATTTCCCATCCAAGTTGTCAGAACCCGGTGGCTTGTTGATAGACAACAATAATTTCACACTGACATACGGAATTCAAAGCACAATTCTTGTTCTTTCATAATTTGGTCAGATAATTGGATGTGTAGTGTCAGCATTTGTTGCTGGCATATCATAACTAAGTTTGCCTATCTTGCCAATTAAAGTTTCTTAGGGCTAGGCCCCTTTTTTCTCAATTTCGCCTGCATGACGTGCCCAAAGTAATCTGCCTGGTTCTCAGGCCCTGAAGCCAGGATATGCTAATAATATATAATAATAATATATAATATATATAAATATAATTGGTACCATTGAAAGAAAACACTTTGAAGTTGAAGTTTGTAGAAATGTTAAAATAATGTAGGCGACTATAACACAATAGATTGGTTGGAGAAAATCCAAAGAAAAACCATCCAGAATAAAAACAAATTGAGAGACCATCCTAATTTTAAAGATTAGCTCTCTGGATGCAATTCCTATGGCTTCCACAGGGTGTCAGAAGTCTATGTTCAAGGTTTTAGGCTTGTAACTTCAAAAACTAAGAAGAAATCTAAGTTTTAGCACAGGGACACAGTCTTGGAAATTCGTACTATGAAGGCACCTGCTAAAATCGGTTTCCTATTGAACATACTTCTTTCCATAAGATAGTTTGATTATATTTTAGGGTATCTGAGGAGTGTATAGAAACATATTTTGACTTGTTGAAACAAAGTTTCAAACAATCGCATGGCATGCTTTTGCTGTAATAGCTACTGTTAATCAGAGATAGATGAAGAAGAATCTTTCAACAAGACACGTATATGTACCTAAATGTTAAAAATCCATCAATTTTACGATTATTGACTTGAATTGCTCCAGTTTCACCAGAAGTTGTCCCACTAGCCCTAAGAAGCTCTGATTGAACCATGTTGTAAAGTGTTGATAACTGTAGCTCTGATTGAACCATGTTGTAAAGTGTTGATAACTGTATCTCTGATTGAACCATGTTGTAAAGTGTTGATAACTGTATCTCTGATTGAACCATGTTGTAAAGTGTTGATAACTGTATCTCTGATTGAACCATGTTGTAAAGTGTTGATAACTGTATCTCTGATTGAACCATGTTGTAAAGTGTTGATAACTGTAGCTCTGATTGAACCATGTTGTAATGTGTTGATTACTGTATCTCTGATTGAACCATGTTGTAAAGTGTTGATAACTGTATCTCTGATTGAACCATGTTGTAAAGTGTTGATTACTGTATCTCTGATTGAACCATGTTGTTAAGTGTTGATAACTGTAGCTCTGATTGAACCATGTTGTAAAGTGTTGATAACTGTATCTCTGATTGAACCATGTTGTAAAGTGTTGATTACTGTATCTCTGATTGAACCATGTTGTAAAGTGTTGATAACTGTAGCTCTGATTGAACCATGTTGTAAAGTGTTGATAACTGTTGCTCTGATTGAACCATGTTGTAAAGTGTTGATAACTGTATCTCTGATTGAACCATGTTGTAAAGTGTTGATAACTGTAGCTCTGATTGAACCATGTTGTAAAGTGTTGATAACTGTAGCTCTGATTGAACCATGTTGTAAAGTGTTGATAACTGTATCTCTGATTGAACCATGTTGTAAAGTGTTGATAACTGTATCTCTGATTGAACCATGTTGTAAAGTGTTGATAACTTTAGCTCTGATTGAACCATGTTGTAAAGTGTTGATAACTGTAGCTCTGATTGAACCATGTTGTAAAGTGTTGATAACTGTAGCTCTGATTGAACCATGTTGTAAAGTGTTGATAACTGTATCTCTGATTGAACCATGTTGTAAAGTGTTGATTACTGTATCTCTGATTGAACCATGTTGTAAAGTGTTGATAACTGTAGCTGACAAAAGTGAAGTAGTTGGCAATATCAGTTGGTTTAGTGATGAATGATTCAATGAATGATGGAGCTGAGTTTGCCTTTTTCCCAAAAATGTATTTAAGGTATTGTGATGTCATTATGGGGTATTGTGATGTCATTATGGGGTATTGTGATGTCATGATGGGGTATTGTGATGTCATGATGGCTCCAAAGCTTTTTAGTATATAATTATTTTATCATTTATTTGTGTTTATATTAGTCACATGATTTCTTAATTTGCAGTATGTTTGCCAATCAGTTGGGCTGCCAGATTTATTTGTCATGCCTTTTGTCTCATCCCTCTCAACCATAAAATTTTTGAATTCCTCATCAATCCAAGGGGATTTAACAGTTTTTACAGTCATTTTCTTAATCGGTGCATGCTTATTAATAGCTGGAATAAGCAATTTCATAAATGCGTCAAGTGCAGCGTCTGGTTGATCCTCATTGCACACCACAGACCAGGAAATATTCTTTACATCGTCAATATATGAATCATTACATAACCTCTTGTATGACCTCTTATACACTATATTAGGCCCAGCCTTTGGAACTTTGCTTTTCCTATATATGGCCACTATATTGTGATCAATACATCCTTTGGATCTGGATACTGCTTTAAAGCACATTTCTGCAGCAATAGACGTTGATGATTTAATTCCCGTGCAGTTTTCCCTGGAAGGTTGGGTGTACCAGGTTACAGGCACTGGTTACAGTTTGAAGTTTTTTCTTGAGTGGGCAGCTTGATGAGAGCCAGACAATATTTAAATCACCCAGAAAATATACTTGCCTAGAGTGGTGTGTGCAGAGTCAATTGCAGCGAGCAGAGGATACTGGGGAAACCGACTTAATTTGGAATCCCAAACGCCCAAAAACAATAGGCGATAAATATACAGAAAAATAGTCCGACCCAACACAGGACACAAACGGACAGGAACACAAACACGTACACTCTGACTAACAGAAAACAATCACGCACAAAAATAGGCGGGCCTAACAGACTTAAATAGACATGAATCAAGAAACAAAATAAGAGACAGGTGCAACCAATAAGACCAAACAAACAGAAAAGGAAAAATGGATCGGTTAGTAGACCGGCGACGACAACCGCCGAGCGCCACCCGAACAGGCGGGGGAGCCACCTTCGGTGGGAGTCGTGACAATACTTCTCTGTTGATGTGAAATACATTTCAAGCATTTCCCACATATACTGACTGACTGCGCTTGATGGTCTATAGCAGCTTCCCACCAGAATGGGCTTTAGGTGAGACAGATTAACCTGTAGCCATATTACTTCAACAGTATTTAACATTAGATATTCTCTAAACTTTACAGGAATGTGGTTCTGAATATAAACAGCAAACCGTCCCCGTTGGCATTTCTGTCTTTTCTGTAGATGTTATAACCATGTATTGCTACCACTGTATCATCAAAGGTATTATCTAAGTCAATCCATTATTTTTCTGGGTTGCTTAATTGTTTTTACTGCTTTACTGGGAAGCTTATCAGAATTAGACATGTTGTTTATATTGGAGCTGCAAAAAGTGGTCTTCCTACTGGGGCTCAGTGATGATTTAATTCCCGTGCAGTTTTCCCTGGAAGGTTGGATGTACCGGGGCTCAGTGTATCTCTGGTTCATTGGCTCATGATTACTGCATACCATTTTATTTTTTATTTTTTATTTTACAGTTATTTTACCAGGTAAGTTGACTGTGAATACATTCTCATTTTACAGCAACGACCTAGGGAATAGTTACAGTGGAGAGGAGCCAACTGTAAGCTGTAGGATCAACATTCAGGGATATGAAGGGGACATCATTTAAGTTACTTACAATGTGTCTGCCAACGCTCCTAGGATAATGTACATTTGATGCAGCATTATGACATTGTCACAATGGTAGGGATTAACTGAGCTGGTCTTGGGTCATTGATCAGTCATTGTTTCATCTTATCTATGAACATAGACAGGGCTTTAACTCCTCTAGCTCTACAAAGATATAGGGTGCAGTCCAGGTAGCAGGCTGTCTGCCACTAGCACAGTCAGTGTAGTCAGCTCAGCTATCCCCATTGAGACCGTGTCTGTGCCTCGATCTAGGTTGGGCAAAACTAAACATGGCGGTGTTCGCCTTAGCAATCTCACTGGAATAAAGACCTCCTCCATTCCTGTCATTATTGAAAGAGATTGTGACATCTCACATCTCAAAATAGGGCTACTTAATGTTAGATCCCTCACTTCCAAGGCAGTTACTGTCAATGAACTAATCACTGATCATAATCTTGATGTGATTGGCCTGACTGAAACATGGCTTAAGCCTGATGAATTGACTGTGTTAAATGAGGCCTCACCTCCTGGTTACACTAGTGACCATATCCAGCGCGCATCCTGCAAAGGCGGAGGTGTTGCTAACTTTTACAATAGCAAATTGTCACGACTTCCACCGAATTCGGTCCCTCTCCTTGTTCGGACGGTGGTCGACGTCACTGGCCTTCTAGCCATCGCCGATCCGCTTTTCATTTTCCATTTGTTTTGTCCTTGTCATACACACTATTGTAGTAAAGTCAACATTCAATGTATTAATATGAGTAATAGACTATACTAGTAACGGATACATTCAACATATTTCTATGAGTTATAGTAGTAAAGGAGACATTCAGTGTATTGATATGAGTTGTAGACTATAGTAGTAAAAAAGTCAATCAAAGGATTAATATGAGTTATAGACTATAGTAGTAAAGGAGACATTCACTGTATTAATATGAGATATAGTACTAAAGGAGGCATTCAATGTGTTATTATGAGTTATAGTAGACAAGTCGTTTTTCAATGTATAAATATGATCCATAGATTATAATAGTAAAAGAGTCAATCAAAGTATTAATATGAGATATAATCTATTGTAGTAAAGGAGACATTCAATGTACTAATATTAGTTATAGTCTATATCAGTAAATGACATATTTAATGTATTTACTATAGTAGTACAGGACACATTCAATGTGTCATGTCATTAAATTGAAGACATAGTTTTATCAAAGATTCCCTGTAATTAGTATAACGCGATCAAAGTAATTAATCGTGTAACTGTAATTAACTTGGAAATAGGGGACACCAAGGAAAGTATTCAGATTACAAAGTTATCATTTCCTAAAATAACTTTTCAGATATTTTATATCTGATTAAATAGTCTTCTGATTAGTGAATTATTTACTTTACCTCACGTTAGTCTCATTCCAAACATCGTAAATTGTTTGGTTATCTGCATGAACCCAGTCTTCATTTTGAGTCATCCATAGAGCAATTGTCTTAAATAATTTATTTATTACTATCTAAGTAATTCACAGAAATGCATAAACACACAAACAAGGTAAATATGGTTACAAGAAATGATAGGGGAATGTACCCTAGTGGGCTAAACCGGCATGGCGGCTTGTTAGACAAAAGGGAAGTGGGGTCGACTAAGAAGTCACTTCAGAGATAATAATTATAACAATTGAAATGCTAATCCTTTACACATGAGAAGTCACTACAGAGTTAATTATAACAATTGAATTGCTAATCCTTTGCACATGAACGCTCACTCATTCGGGAACAATTGCATTCAATATATATATTTACGCTCAGTGTGTCGTCTCATTTGCTGTTGATACGTTTGTTGATAAGTTTGTTTCTGTTGGAGACTCTCTCTCTCTCTCTCTCTCTCTCTCTCTCTCTCTCTCTCTCTCTCTCTCTCTCTCTCTCTCTCGGTTAGAGTGGATAGTTCAGAGTGACATTCATTTGTTATAGATGGATGTTTCGGCGGTTGTTGTTAATAATTAACATCAAAGACTTGTTCTTATTCTGTCGGTATTGATAGTCTAAGATTTTAACCACGGGGTATGGTTAAAAGATTCAGCAATGGTCTACAATCTTTATCCTCCCGTGATTGAGAGAAACATGGTCTGGTGATAATTTCTCAAAGTTGGGTTTTATTCGCAATTGCAGAAAAGGGTCGGTCCCAGGACACCTGACCCTAACTGGGCTCAGGGGCGGTCCTCTGATTTAGTTCAAATCAAAAGGGAATTTATATTTTCATTCATTAAACAGCCCAAAATCATATTACACAATTTTACAAACAGTATCATACTCACTCATTCATATTATACAACAAGTAGATGTAAACCTCATATCTGAGGCTATTATATAAACAGCGTTATGGTAATGTGGCCACACCGTCCCCCATGATCTTCCACAAGTTGTAACAAACGGACCAGTTCGTAGCTGGATTCTTCACCGATCTTTTATACTTTCTCCGGAACATGAAATTTGTTCGTACCTCAAGTTCTGTGAGGTGGAAGAAATTCCTTTGTGTTCCATGAACATTTACTCTGCCTCTTATACTATGTGGCCATGTGGCAGGGTCTTCTCAGGAATTTACAACCTCTCTCTGACCACAGCAGCCTAGTTGAAGGAGGCAAGGGTGAGGCAGGGAGACAATCAATCTATTAATATGAGTTATAGTAGTAAAGGACTCATTCAATGTATTAATATGAGTTGTCGTGGAAATTTCCTGTATTACCAAATCATGAGAGAGCAAACCACACACAAGTCAGAGTTATCATAAAGTCCATCTTTAATTATATGAGCTTCACCATCGCCTTGTGACTCGCAGATCAATTCAGTGTCTATAAATGAATTCTCTGAGAGTGCTTACCAAATAGTTCTTAGTATCATTTATAGCCAAGACACACCCATCTCAACTCACATGACGAATAACAGATCTTAGGAACATTACAAAGGAAGACTTTACTTGAGAGGAGTATCCCATAGCCAGACAGCATTAGCTATAAATTATTGTTCAGTTTGGTCTCCTAAACGAAGTTCTTATCTCGTCCTTGGTACCACTTAGGACCAAAACATTACCTCATACAATGGCATATATCAATTGTCAATTCTAGATACTCCCATCTCAAATACACCTCCTCCTGGACAAGCTCACCGAGACAGTGAGCCTCTTAGGTCATATACTAGATCAAGATAAGGGCAACCTCAGAGTTACAGACACATTCCCATAAGAAGACAAGCCTGACCTCTCCCCTCTCTGGGGCCCAAGTAACTTTTCCCACATAAGCATACTTATGAACATTGATAAAAACATCAATCAATGTTTCCTAAAGAATTCTGATTCTGTCACAACAGAGTTATAGGCTTTAAAAGTTCTGTTTGAAAAAGCTAACCTTAGCTTTCCTATCTGACTGAGTATATTGGTTCCTGAGTTCCCTGAAAGGTTGCATATTGCGGGGCCTATTCGATGCTAATGCAGAACGCCACAGGATGTTTTTGTGCTGGTCAAGGGCATTCAAGTCTGGGGTGAACCAAGGGCTATATCTGTTCCTAGTTCTATATTTTTTGAAAGGGGCTTATTTAACACTTTTAAGTAGTGCTGAAACCTGCATTATAAATTGGGTGGTTCCAGCCCTGAATGCTGATTGGCTGGAAGCCATGGTATATCGGGTGTGACAAAACATTTATTTTTATGCCGAAAGAGTCAGAATGTCATCTTCTCATGACCTTATCTCTCTCTCTCCCTCCTCTCAATCTCTTCCTCGCTCTCTATCCCTCTCTCTTGCTCTCTTTCTCAGATATCTCTCTTCCTGCCTATCTGAGTGTCAGTCCTGACAGATCTCAGTTCTTTAAATATGAGTCTTTCTCTCTGAGCTGTGAGGATCAGGGGAACTCTGCTGGATGGAGAGTGATGAGGAACGCAGAGAGAGGGAATGTTTCAGAGTGTAATACTGAGTGGGGAAAACAACAAGGGTCTTCATGCATCGTATTGCTAATACCATCAGACAGTGGAGTGTACTGGTGTGAGTCTGGGTCTGGAGAACACAGCAATGTTGTCAACATCACAGTACCTGGTATGTCCACAAACACCATCTACTAACATTATAGTGTTTAGTGGTTCATCTGGTTTCAGATAGCTGATGTTATGTTAATATATGATGTTTATATATTATATACAGCTGGAGCTGTGATCCTGGAGAGACCTGTTTATATATGATGTTTATATATTATATACAGCTGGAGCTGTGATCCTGGAGAGACCTGTTTATATATTATATACAGCTGGAGCTGTGATCCTGGAGAGACCTGTTAAGATATTATATACAGCTGGAGCTGTGATCCTGGAGAGACCTGTTAAGATATTATGTACAGCTGGTGCTGTGATCCTGGAGAGACCTGTTAAGATATTATGTACAGCTGGTGCTGTGATCCTGGAGAGACCTGTTTATATATTATATACATCTGGTGCTGTGATCCTGGAGAGACCTGTTAAGATATTATATACAGCTGGAGCTGTGATCCTGGAGAGACCTGTTTATATATTATATACAGCTGGTGCTGTGATCCTGGAGAGACCTGTTTATATATGATGTTTATATATTATATACAGATGGTGCTGTGATCCTGGAGAGACCTGGTTATATATGATGTTTATATATTATATACAGCTGGTGCTGTGATCCTGGAGAGCCCTGCCCTTCCTGTGACTGAGAGAGATTCTGTGACTCTGAGCTGCAGATATCAGGGAACTCTCTCTAACCTCACAGCTGATTTCTACAAAGATGGATCCCTGATCAGGACTGAGACTACAGGAGAGATGACCATCCCTGCAGTATCCAAGTCAGATGAAGGACTCTACAAGTGTACCAACTCTGAAGGAGAATCACCAGAGAGCTGGATGACTGTGACAGGTGAGAATATGAGAAACCTTGACATTCAGATTATCTGGTTATTCTTTACACTGTTAAGAGGTGCTGAAACCTGCCTTATAAACTGGGTGGTTCTTCTTTACACTGTTAAGAGGTGCTGAAACCTGCCTTATAAACTGGGTGGTTCTTCTTTACACTGTTAAGAGGTGCTGAAACCTGCATTATAAACTGGGTGGTTCTTCTTTACACTGTTAAGAGGTGCTGAAACCTGCATTATAAACTGGGTGGTTCTTCTCTACACTGTTAAGAGGTGCTGAAACCTGCATTATAAACTGGGTGGTTCTTCTCTACACTGTTAAGAGGTGCTGAAACCTGCATTATAAACTGGGTGGTTCTTCTTTACACTGTTAAGAGGTGCTAAAACCTATAAGCTGGGTGGTTCTTCTTTACACTGTTAAGAGGTGCTAAACCCTACAAGCTGGGTGGTTCCAGCCCTCAATGCTGATTGGCTTGGAAGCCGTTGTATATCACGGTACACGGTAAAACATGTATTTTTACTGGTTGGTAACCAGTTTATAATAAAGCACCTCAGTGGTTTGTGGCGATGCATAAGATCAGTATGTTGGTATATTGGCTGTACTATACTGTAAAACACCTGTAACTTCAATATGTACTATATTGGCCCTATAACACAACTCCTCTGGCCTTAATGCTTCAATATGTACTATATTGGCCCTATAACACAACTCCTCTGGCCTTAATGCTTCAATATGTACTATATTGGCCCTATAACACAACTCCTCTGGCCTTAATGCTTCAATATGTACTATATTGGCCCTATAACACACCTCCTCTGGCCTTAATGCTTCAATATGTACTATATTGGCCCTATAACACACCTCCTCTGGCCTTAATGCTTCAATATGTACTATATTGGCCCTATAACACACCTCCTCTGGCCTTAATGCTTCAATATGTACTATATTGGCCCTGTAACACACCTCCTCTGGCCTTAATGCTTCAATATGTACTATATTGGCCCTATAACACACCTCCTCTGGCCTTAATGCTTCAATATGTACTATATTGGCCCTATAACACACCTCCTCTGGCCTTAATGCTTCAATATGTACTATGTTGGCCCTATAACACACCTCCTCTGGCCTTAATGCTTCAATATGTACTATATTGGCCCTATAACACACCTCCTCTGGCCTTAATGCTTCAATATGTACTATATTGGCCCTATAACACACCTCCTCTGGCCTTAATGCTTCAATATGTACTATATTGGCCCTATAACACACCTCCTCTGGCCTTAATGCTTCAATATGTACTATATTGGCCCTATAACACACCTCCTCTGGCCTTAATGCTTCAATATGTACTATATTGGCCCTATAACACACCTCCTCTGGCCTTAATGCTTCAATATGTACTGACGTGGTAGTAACATGTCTGACACTGTATTGGCTGTAACTAACCATGAAAATATACTGAACATTTACATTATGAACAGAAGAACTAACCATGAAAATATACTGAACATTTACATTATGAACAGAAGAACTAACCATGAAAATATACTGAACATTTACATTATGAACAGAAGAACTAACCATGGAAATATACTGAACATTATGAACAGAAGAACTAACCATGGAAATATACTGAACATTTACATTATGAACAGAAGAACTAACCATGGAAATATACTGAACATTTACATTATGAACAGAAGAACTAACCATGGAAATATACTGAACATTTACATTATGAACAGAAGAACTAACCATGGAAATATACTGAACATTTACATTATGAACAGAAGAACTAACCATGAAAATATACTGAACATTTACATTATGAACAGAAGAACTAACCATGAAAATATACTGAACATTTTACATTCACAAACAGAATACTAAATCTGTGTTCATGTACAGTGCAGTATATATACAGTTGAAGTCGGAAGTTTACATACACTAAGGTTGGAGTCATTGAAACTCGTTTTTCAACCACTCAACAAATATGTTCTTAACAAACTACAGGTTTGGCAAGTCGGTTAGGACATCTACTTTGTGCATGACACCAGTAATTTTTCCAACAACTGTTTACGGAAAGATTGTTTCACTTATAATTCACTATATCACAATTCCAGTGGGTAAGAAGTTTACATACACTAAGTTTACATACACTAAGACTGCTTTCTGATAGGTGAATTGCCATCATGTGAGTCAATTGGAGGTGTATGTCACGCCCTGACCTTAGAGGTTTTTATGTCTCTATTTTGGTTTGGTCAGGGTTGGATTTGGGTGGGCATTCTATGTTCCATTTTCTATGTTTTGTATTTCTTTGTTTTGGCCAGGTATGGTTCTCAATCAGGGACAGCTGACTATCGTTGTCTCTGATTGGGAACCATACTTAGGCAGCCCTTTTTCCCACCCTAATAATAATGATAATTCCAGTGTACTCCCTTCAATCATTAGTTGTAAACTTCCTCAATGGTCATATGTACTGCACCTTGGTCTTCCTCAATGGTCATATGTACTGCACCTTGGTCTTCCTCAATGGTCATATGTACTGCACCTTGGTCTTCCTCAATGGTCATATGTACTGCACCTTGGTCTTCCTCAATGGTCATATGTACTGCACCTTGGTCTTCCTCAATGGTCATATGTACTGCACCTTGGTCTTCCTCAATGGTCATATGTACTGCACCTTGGTCTTCCTCAATGGTCATATGTACTGCACCTTGGTCTTCCTCAATGGTCATATGTACTGCACCTTGGTCTTCCTCAATGGTCATATGTACTGCACCTTGGTCTTCCTCAATGGTCATATGTACTGCACCTTGGTCTTCCTCAATGGTCATATGTACTGCACCTTGGTCTTCCTCAATGGTCATATGTACTGCACCTTGGTCTTCCTCAATGGTCATATGTACTGCACCTTGGTCTTCCTCAATGGTCATATGTACTGCACCTTGGTCTTCCTCAATGGTCATATGTACTGCACCTTGGTCTTCCTCAATGGTCATATGTACTGCACCTTGGTCTTCCTCAATGGTCATATGTACTGCACCTTGGTCTTCCTCAATGGTCATATGTACTGCACCTTGGTCTTCCTCAATGGTCATATGTACTGCACCTTGGTCTTCCTCAATGGTCATATGTACTGCACCTTGGTCTTCCTCAATGGTCATATGTACTGCACCTTGGTCTTCCTCAATGGTCATATGTACTGCACCTTGGTCTTCCTCAATGGTCATATGTACTGCACCCTGGTCTTCCTCAATGGTCATATGTACTGCACCTTGGTCTTCCTCAATGGTCATATGTACTGCACCTTGGTCTTCCTCAATGGTCATATGTACTGCACCTTGGTCTTCCTCAATGGTCATATGTACTGCACCTTGGTCTTCCTCAATGGTCATATGTACTGCACCTTGGTCTTCCTCAATGGTCATATGTACTGCACCTTGGTCTTCCTCAATGGTCATATGTACTGCACCCTGGTCTTCCTCAATGGTCATATGTACTGCACCTTGGTCTTCCTCAATGGTCATATGTACTGCACCTTGGTCTTCCTCAATGGTCATATGTACTGCACCTTGGTCTTCCTCAATGGTCATATGTACTGCACCTTGGTCTTCCTCAATGGTCATATGTACTGCACCTTGGTCTTCCTCAATGGTCATATGTACTGCACCTTGGTCTTCCTCAATGGTCATATGTACTGCACCTTGGTCTTCCTCAATGGTCATATGTACTGCACCTTGGTCTTCCTCAATGGTCATATGTACTGCACCTTGGTCTTCCTCAATGGTCATATGTACTGCACCTTGGTCTTCCTCAATGGTCATATGTACTGCACCTTGGTCTTCCTCTTTCGACAGCTGTGAAAATGTATTTCAAGGCCTACCTTCAAACTCAGTGGCTCTTTGCTTGACATCATGGGAAAACCAAAAATGTATTATTTAAGACCTCAGAAAGAAATTGTAGAACTCCAAAATTCCGGTTCATCCTTGGGAGCAATTTCCAAACGCCTGAAGGTACCAGGTTCGTCTGTACAAACAATAGTGTGCAAGTTTAAACACCATGGGATCACGCAGCCATCGTACAACTCAGGAAGGAGACGCGTTCTTTCTCCTAGAGATGAATGTACTTTGGTGCGAAAAATGAAAATCAATCCCAAAACAACAGCAAAGGACCTTGTGAAGATGCTGGAGGAAACAGGTATAAAAGTATCTATATCCACAGTAAAACGAGTCCTATATCAACATAACCTGAAAGGCCACTCAGTAGAGAAGAAGCCACTGCTCAAAAACCGCCATAAAAAAGCCAGACTACAGTTTGAAACTGCACATGGGGACAAAGATCGTACTTTTTGGAGAAATGTCCTCTGGTCTGATGAAACATAAATAATGACCATCGTTATGCTTGGAGGGAAAAGGGGAGGCTTGCAAGCCGAAGAACAACATCACAAGGGACGCACAAGGGGTGGCAGGTTCATGTCGTGGGGGTGCTTTGCTGCAGTAGGGCCTGGTGCACTTCACAAAATAGATGTAATCATGAGGACGGACAATTGTGGATATATTGAAGCATCATCTCAACATATCAGTCAGGAAGTTAAAGCTTGGTCGCAAATGGGTCTTCCAAATGGACAATGACCCCAAGCATACTTCCAAAGTTGTGGCAAAATGACTTAAGTACAACAAAGTCTAGGTATTGGAGTGGCCATCACAAAGCCCTGACCTCAATCCTATAGAAAATGTATGGGAAGAACTGAAAAAGCGTGTGCGAGCAAGGAGGCCTACAAACTTGCTTCTGTTACACGAGCTCTGTCAGGAGGAAGTGGCCTAAATTCACCCAACTTATCTGGAGTATTTCTCCTGTCTTATCCGGTGTCCAGTTTGAATTTAAGTATACTCTAATTCTCTCTCTTTTTCTCTCTTTCTCTTTTTTTTCTTTCTTTCTCTCTCTCGGAGGACCTGAGCCCTAGGACCATGCCTCAGGACTACCTGGCCTGATGACTCCTTGCTGCACCCTAGTCCGCCTGGCGACCTGGCCAAGATAAAGCAAAGCAGTGTGACACAAACAACAACACAGAGTTACACATGGAATAAACAAGCGTACAGTCAATAACACAATAGAAAAAAGAACGTCTATATACAGTGTGTGCAAATGGCGTGAGGAGGTAAGGCAATAAATAGGCCATAATAGCAAAGTAATTACAATATAGCAGATTAACACTGGAGTGATAAATGAGTAGATGATGATATGCAAGTAGAGATACTGGTGTGCAAAAGAGCATAAAAGTAAATAAAAACAATATGGGGATGAGGTAGGTAGATTGGGTGGGCTATTTACAGATGGACTATGTACAGCTGCAGCGATCAATTAGCTGCTCAGACAGCTGATGTTTAAAGTTAGTGAGGGAAATATAGGTCTCCAGCTTCAGTGATTTTTGCAATTCGTTCCAGTCACTGGCAGCAGAGAACTGGAAGGAAAGGTGGCCAAAGGAGGTGTTGGCTTTGGGGATAACCAGTGAGAGATACCTGCTGGAGCGCGTGCTACGGGTGGATGTTGTTATCGTGACCAGTGAGGTGAGATAAGGCGGAGCTTTACCTAGCATAGATTTATAGATGACCTGGAGCCAGTGGGTCTGCCGACAAATATGTAGCGAGGGCCAGCAGACTAGAGCATACAAGTCGCAGTGGTGGGTGGTATAAGGTGCTTTAGTGACAAAACGGATGGCACTGTAATAAACTGCATCCAGTTTGCTGAGTAGAGTGTTGGAAGCAATTTTGTAGCTCGGTAGGATAGGTAGGATAGTCAGTTTTACTCAGGATAGTTTAGTGAAGGAGGCTTTGGAGGCCACGGAAGGAGTGTTGTATGGCATTGAAGCTTGTTTGGAGGTTAGTTAATTCTTGTGACTCTCAAACCCGGATCCGGGAGCGTAATCATCGCCTGACACAAATTAGCATAACTCAACGGACATAAATCTTCCAAGAAAATATTCCTATTCCTCACAAGTGAAATATATTGGAACACCGCTTAGCCTTTTGTTAATCACCCTGTCATCTCAGATTTTCAAAATATGCTTTACAGCCAACGCTAGACAAGCATTTGTGTGAATTTATCATAGCCTATCATAGCATTATGCCTTGCTAGCAGCAGGCAACCTTGTCACGGAAATCAGAAAAGCAATCAAATTAAATTGTTTACCTTTGATGAACTTCGGATGTTTTCACTCACGAGACGCCCAGGTAGATAGCCAAAGTTAATTTTTTCCCTAAATATAATTTTGTATGCGAAACAGCTTTGTTTGTTAATAGTGGCGTGACCCCTTTATGTCATAGATTATAATGGTGGTGGGACCCCTTTATGTCAGATTATAATGGTGGCGGGACCCCTTTATGTCAGATTATAATGGAGGCGGGACCCCTTTATGCCATAGATTATAATTGTGGCGTGACCCCTTTATGTCATAGATTATAATGGTGGCATGACCCCTTTATGTCATAGATTATAATGGAGGCGGGACCTCTATATGTCAGATTATAATGGTGGCGGGACCCCTTTATGTCATAGATTATAATGTTGGCGGGACCCCTTTATGTCATAGATTATAATGGAGGCGGGACCCATTTATGTCATAGATTATAATGGAGGCGGGACCCATTTATGTCAGATTATAATGGTGGCGGGACCCCTTTATGTCATAGATTATAATGGAGGCGGGACCCCTTTATGTCATATTATAATGGTTGCGGGACCCCTTTATGTCATAGATTATAATGGAGGCGGGACCTATTTATGTCATAGATTATAATGGAGGTGGGACCCCTTTATGTCATATTATAATGGTGGCGGGACCCCTTTATGTCATAGATTATAATGGAGGCGGGACCCATTTATGTCATAGATTATAATGGTGGCGGGACCCCTTTATGTCATAGATTATAATGGTGGTGGGACCCCTTTATGCCATAGATTATAATGGAGGCGGGACCTCTTTATGTCAGATTATAAAGGTGGCGGGACCCATTTATGTCATAGATTATAATGGTGGCGGGACCCCTTTATGTCAATTTATAATGGAGGCGGGACCCCTTTATGTCATAGATTATAATGGTGGCGGGACCCCTTTATGTCAGATTATAATGGTGGCGGGACCCCTTTATGTGAGATTATAATGGTGGCGGGACCCCTTTATGTCATAGATTATAATGGTGGCGGGACCCATTTATGTCATAGATTATAATGGTGGCGGGACCCCTTTATGTCAGAGATTATAATGGTGGCGGGACCCCTTTATGTCATAGATTATAATGGTGGCGGGACCCCTTTATGTCATAGATTATAATGGAGGTGGGACCCATTTATGTCATAGATTATAATGGAGGCGGGACCCCTTTATGTCATAGATTATAATGGTGTCGGGACACCTTTATGTCATATTATAATGGTGGCGGGACCTCTTTATGTCATAGATTATAATGGTGGTGGGACCCCTTTATGTCATAGAATATAATGGAGGCGGGACCCCTTTATGTCAGATTATAATGGTGGCGGGACCCCTTTATGCCATAGATTATAATGGAGGCGGGACCCCTTTATGTCATAGATTATAATGGTGGCGGGACCCCTTTATGTCATAGATTATAATGGTGGTGGGACCCCTTTATGTCATAGATTATAATGGTGGTGGGACCCCTTTATGTCATAGATTATAATGGTGGCGGGACCCCTTTATGTCATAGATTATCATGGTGGTGGGACCCCTTTATGTCAGATTATAATGGTGGCGTGACCCCTTTATGTCATAGATTATAATGGTGGCGGGACCCCTTTATGTCATAGATTATAATGGTGCCGGAACCCATTTATGTCATAGATTATAATGGTGGCGGGACCCCTTTATGTCATATTATAATGGTGGCGGGACCCCTTTATGTCATAGAATATAATGGAGGCGGGACCCCTTTATGTCAAATTATAATGGTGGCGGGACCCCTTTATGCCATAGATTATAATGGAGGCGGGACCCCTTTATGTCATAGATTATAATGGTGGCGCGACCCCTTTATGTCATAGATTATAATGGTGGCGGGACCCCTTTATGTCATAGATTATCATGGTGGTGGGACCCCTTTATGTCAGATTATAATGGTGGCGTGACCCCTTTATGTCATAGATTATAATGGTGGCGGGACCCCTTTATGTCATAGATTATAATGGTGCCGGTACCCATTTATGTCATAGATTATAATGGTGGCGGGACCCCTTTGTCATAGATTATAATGGTGGAATGACCCCTTTATGTCATAGATTATATGTCCAGCTGTCATAAATGTACTTTTGGCCTTGGCTAATGTTCTCATGTTCGTTCATCTTAATGTAATCTTTGGCATGTTACCCTATTCAGAAAGAGCAAATGTACTGGGTGTCACCTTCTCTTCCTCTGGCCAATGTACTTATGTCCTTTCTACTTCAGCATAGCAACTGCACCTATTTATATTACATTAGCTCCCACAGTCACCCCCTTTGAAAAGGGGGACGGCCACGGCAGCTTTTCAATATTTAGGGAACTTGGGCGATATGAAAGAGGTTGAACATGCTGGTAATAGGGTTTGCAACAATTGCGGCGATATTTTTAGAAAGAGAGGGTCCAGATTGTCTAGCCCAGCTTATTTGTACAGGTACAGGTTTTGCATCTCTTTCAGAACATCTGCTATCTGGATTTGGATGGAGAAGCTGGGAGGCTTTGGCAAGTAGCTGCGGGGGGTGGGGGGGGGGGGGGGGGGGGGGACTGTAGGCCGGAGTTGGGGTAGCCAGGAGGAAAGCATGGGCAGCCATAGAGAAATGGTTATTGACATTTCCGATTATGTTGAAATGTTGTAGTTGGGTATGGAAATTTCAGATTTTTTTTCCTAAGCCATGATTCAGACATGGCAAAGACATCAGGGTTAGCAGAGTGTGCTAAAGCAGTGAGTAAAACAAACTTAGGGAGGAGGCTTCTGATGTTAACATGCATGAAACCAAGGCTTTTTCGATTACAGAAGACAACAAATGAGAGAGCCTGGGGACACGCAGGGCCTGGCTTAACCTCCACATCACCTGAGGAACAGAGGAGGAGTAGGATGAGCGTACGGCTAAAGGCTATCAGAACTGGTCGTCGAGTGCGTTCGGGACAAAGAATAAAAGGAGCAGATTTCTGGGCATGGTAGAATATATTCAGGGCATAATGCGCAGACAGGGGTATGGTGGGGTGCGGGTACAGTTGAGGTAAGCCCAGGCCCTGAGTGATGATAAGAGAGGTTGCATCTCTGGATGTGCTGGTTATACTGGGTGAGGTCACCGCATGTGTGGGAGGTGGTACAAAGGAGGAATCTGATGCATGTAGAGTGGGACTAGGGGCTCCACTGTAAACTAATACAATGATAACTATCCTAAACAACAGTATACATGGCATAAAGCAATCACAGGTGTTGATTGGGAGAGCTGATGCTCTCAACAACAGCTAATCAGCTAAGACAACAACAGGTAAAATGGCGTAGGGGGTCGGTTAACTACACACAGGGCCTGAGTTCGAGGCCGACAGATAAACATAATAACAGATAAACATAATAAACAAAGTGGAGTACTGTGATAAATGAACAGTCCAGCAGGCATCAGCTATGTAGCCAAGTGATCATAGGGTCCAGTGAACAGCAATAGATGGAGCAGGGAAGCCGCGGCATAGTTGTTACTACAGTTGCACGTGGGAGACACAGCATTTAAAGTTAGCAGTCCGGGATAAGTAGAAGTGTCTGCGCCGACGTCCGACAAAGGCCGGTTGAAGGCACAGCGGATGGAAATACGTCTGCAGACCAGTCGTAGTGGTACGGCGGGGCCCCGTGTCGACGAAGGGACCGGGCCAGATGGAGAAAGAGGTATTGCTAGCCGGGAGATGTGCCTGGCTCAGGGCTAGCTTTGGGGCTGGGTCACTTGGTGGCTTGATGATCACGTGCTTTTACACCTGCATTTTTTGCTGTTTGGTGTTTTAGGCCGGGTTTCTGTACAGCACTTTGTGACATCAGCTGATGTAAGAAGGGCTATATAAATACATTTGTTTGATTGATTGATTATTGTGGCAAGCTTGTGGAAGGCTACACAAAACGTTTCACCCAAGTAAAAAAAAAATGTAAAGGCAATGCTATCAAATACTAATTGAGTGTATGTAAACTTCTGACCCACTGGGAATGTGATGAAAGAAATAAAAGCTGAAATAAATCATTCTCTACTATTATTCTGACATTTCACATTCTTAAAATAAAGTGTGATTCTAACTGACCGAAGATAGGTAATTTTTACAAAGATTAAATGGCAGGAATTGTGAAAAACTGAATTTAAATGTATTTGGCTAAGGTGTATGTAAACTTCCGACTTCAACTGTATGTGTGTGAGTGTGTTTGTGTGTGTATATTTTCATTTTGTTATTTTATTTCTATGCCCAACATAATTCAATCTCCAACTGCAGTTCCAGCTCCCATTCCATCTCCAGCAGTCCTAGTGTTGTCCATGTCTCTACCCAGGCTGCTCTGTAGTCTACTGGTGGGGTCTCCCTACCTGCTGGTGACCATCATACTGATGGTGAAAGGCTGCAGGAGCAGGACTCAAGGTGAGAACCTAATCAGAAAGGACTGACAATACTGAGAGAGTCATGTTTTAAAGTGTTGATAACTGTAGCTCTGATTGAACCACGTTGTAAAGTGTTGATAACTGTATCTCTGATTGAACCATGTTGTAAAGTGTTGATAACTGTATCTCTGATTGAACCATGTTGTAAAGTGTTGATAACTGTAGCTCTGATTGAACCATGTTGTAAAGTGTTGATAACTGTATCTCTGATTGAACCATGTTGTAAAGTGTTGATAACTGTAGCTCTGATTGAACCATGTTGTAAAGTGTTGATAACTGTAGCTCTGATTGAACCATGTTTTAAGTGTTGATAATTGTCTGTTTAGGGTAAACCAGGATACCCAGGAAGACCCACCAAGACCAATTAGGTGAGTTTCTACCTTACAACACAACAGCTGCAGGGGCACAATATGGTATTCTGAACACAGCGTGTACTATATTATGTTACCTCTTAGTAGAAGTAGAAAGTAGGATGGATTAGAGTCAACTACCACAATATGGTATTCAGAACACAGTTTGTACTATATTATATTACCTCTTAGTAGAAGTAGAAAATAGGAAGGATTCTCTACCATAATATGTAATGGAACTGATATGAATTCATGCATTTAGGAGTAAATAGCCCTGGTATTGATAAAGAGTATATAGTCTGGGTATTGAAAATGAGTAAATAGCCCTGGTATTGATAATGATTGATAATTAGTAAATAACCCTGGTATTGATAAGGGGGAACTGGACATAAGCAGGAGCCCCATTGGAAGTAATTTGATAGAATTCTAAGTAGCACAGTATTGACTAGTAATTGATCTGATATGATTTACATTTCTAAGTGGTTCAGTATTGGATAAGTAAATACATGGCCACACTGATGAACTACTTCTGTGTTGAACAGGTGATCGTGTTGAAGAAGAGTGAGGCTGAGATCACCTGATCACCATAACAACCATCAGAATGGAACTCATGGAATTCTAATATAGAACTGTGAGTCACAATGCTGTATGTTGTTACATTGTAGCTCCACCTGCTGGAACAATAGTGGCATTTGATCAAATGTGATCTATTAACTGATACATGTATTATTCTGATTGGAATGTGTTTCAATATAATGTGTGTTGTATTATTCATTCAGCAGCTGTCCTTTAACATCAGTCATATACTGGTCATATACTGTATAGCATTATGGTTGATACATTGTAAATGCCTTCACTTTTCATGTCTATACAGATCAACTGATAGGTGTTGAGGTTCAGGCATTATTGTTACAGATTCAGTATAATGTTATACCGTTACATGTTACAGAGTTAGAAAACATACAGGAGAGGAGAAATCAATTGTTACAATTATTTACTTTATTATCCCATTTTGGTCTCTAGAATAGTGCAGCATAATTTTCTTTTACTTAAACATGAAACTAATGTTGGACTTTTGTTTTATTGTGTTTTTGTGCAAAACCATTATTTTTCAATGAATCATCCTGGTAAGGTATTGCTTTTGTCTTTGTAGCATATAGAATTAAATGAATGATTTTCCTCAATCATGTAGCCTGTTTTTTATTCTGTTCTGAATGACATCACAACCACTCTGTTTTTAATTTCATTCACTTCCCTTTATTTATCTTCTGAATCCATTCCAGGTTCCCCTACAGCCCCCAGGGCCTTTAGTATCTTCTAAATGCTCCATTCCAGGTTCCCCCTACAGCCCCCAGGGCCTTGAGTATCTTCTAAATCCTCCATTCCAGGTTCCCCCTACAGCCTCCAGGGCCTTACGATAAGCTGTAGACCACACTATATACCAAGAGAGTTCTCATCTATATTATTCATACTATTTACCACCACAGAACGAAGCTGGCACTAAGACCGCACTCAACCAACTCTATAAGGCCATAAGCAAAGGACAAAAATAGCAGCAGGGTGTCGTGGAAATTTCCTCTATTTACCAAATCATGGGAGCAAACCACACACACAAGTTAGAGTTAGTTATAAAAGTCCATCTTTAATTATATGAGCTCTATCACAATCCTGTGACTCTCAGATAAATTCAGTGTCTCCCCAGTGAATTTTCTGAGAGTCCCCTTACAATGCAACTGAGTTCCTTTAATAGCAAAGACACACATAGTCAGACCGCATAGACATAACTCATCGTTCAGCTTTGTCTCCTTTCCCAAACCTCAGAACCATAAACCAAATCCTCGATATCAACAGGCATAGATCAAATTGTCATTTAGATACAACCACTCTTAAATACAAACTCCTGGACAAACTCACAGATAGGAGACTGACCCTACAGGTCAACAAAGAGGGAGCATAGAATGATTCCACACTCCTTTCCACCCCATGAGAAAAGTAGGGAGTAAAAGATATGTTTACACATGATGACACTTTGACCTCTCCCCTCTCTCAGCGGCCATGCAACTTAGTTTTGACATAGAACAGATAACTGCAACCTCACCACAGAATTACACAAAAAGACCATTCTGATGGGAAGTAACTTACACCCATTTGATGAATATTAAACATCTTACAAATGTTACCAACATATTCTGATAATTCCACGACAAGTGGCCGGGGACTTTAATGCAGGAAACTTAAATCAGTTTTACCAACTTTTTACCAGCATGTCACATGTACAACCAGAGACAACACATCCTAGACCACCTTTACTGCACACACAGAGATGTATACAAAGATTGTATACAAAGATTTCCCCAGCCCTACATTCGGCAAATCTGACCATAATGCTGCTGATTCTTGCTTACAAGCAAAAACTAAAGCAGGAAGTGCCAGTGACTTGCTCAATATGGAAGTGGTCAGATGACGATGATGCAGGACTACAGGACTGTTTTTCTAGCACAGACTGGAATATGTTCCGGGATTCATCCAATGGCATTGAGGCGTCATTGAGTAATATACCACCTCAGTCATCGGCTTCATCAATAAGTGCATCGAAGATGTCGTCCCCACAATTACTGTACGTACACATCCCAACCAGAAGCCATGGATTACAGGTGTCATGTCTTTGGCATCTTTAAAGTGAAGACTTATTTTATCAAATCAATTCTCTGTAATTATTATTACATGATTAAACTAATCATGTAAATGTAATTAACTAGAAAGTCGGGAAGATATTATATTATTATTATTATATTATATATATATAAGAACCAAGGAAAATATTAAGGTTACAAAGTTATAATTTTCCTAATATAACTTCAGATATTTTAATATCTGATCAATTAATCTTCTAATTAATTATTCTTTACCTCACGTTTGTCTCATTCCAAACGTTGGTTATCTGCACACACCCAGTCTTTACTATAAATCATCCATACATCAATTGTCTTAATCATTTATTTACTAACTAACTAAAATAAATAATCACAGAAATGCATAAACAAACAAACAGCAGATATGGTTACAAGGAAATGATGTGCAGTTGATAATTATATTGATTGAAATTGTCACGTTCTGACCTTTATTTCCTTTGTTTTGTCATTAGTTAGTATGGTCAGGGCGTGAGTTGGGGTGGGCAGTCTATGTTTGTTTTTCTATGATTTGGATATTTCTCTGTCTCAGCCTAGTATGGTTCTCAATCAGAGGCAGGTGTCATTAGTTGTCTCTGATTGAGAATCATACTTAGGTAGCCTGGGTTTCACTGTGTGTTTGTGGGTGATTGTTCCTGTCTCTGTGTTTGCACCAGATAGGGCTGTTTTGGGTTTTCACGTTTCTTGTTTTGTTAGTTTGTTCATGTGAAGCTTTATTAAACCTGAATCAAAATAACCACACTGCGCTTTGGTCCGCCTCTCCTTCGACAAAAGAAAACCGTTACAGAAATGCTAATCCTTTGCACATGAACGCTCACTCCTTCGGGAATAATTGAAATCAATATATATATTTACGCTCAGTGTGTCGTCGTGATCTCTGTTGGAATCATCCGCCTTTCTTTTGGAAAGTTCATCCGCTTGTCTCTCCATCTGCTTCCAAGGAGTCTTTCGTGGTTAGAATGGATACTTCAGAGACCCACTCAGAAATGATCTTATAGAAAAGATGTTGTGGTATGGTTAGGAATTCAGCAACCATTACAACTTTAGCTTATCCTGAGGTTTTATGGTCTCTATTGGGCTTCTCCAGGTGGGGGTTATATTCGGCACAGTAAAAAAAGCTGTCCCGTGACGCCAGATCGATGTCTGTGCTCATGGGGGCGGGCCAATGACTTATTGAAACTTTAAAGGGAATTGGATTCTCTTTCATTAAAACGTTTAAAATCACATTACATAATTTCACAAATAGTTTCATCTTTACTCATTCAGTTTAAACAATAATTAGATGCAAATCTCATAACGGGGACTTTTATACAAACAGAGTTATGGTAATATGGCTGTATTGTCTCTCATGAGGTCACAAACATTAGACAAAATGGACCGGTCGTAGCTGGATTCTCCAACGACCGTTTGCACATTCTCCAAAACATGGATATTGTTCAGTTCTCAAGTTCTGTGATGTAGAAGTTATTTTGCTCTACTGTGAAACTCTCTCTCTCTCGCTCTCTATACTGCTTGAGGGAGAGAGTCTCCTCCAGGAATTTACGACCTGAGATTTACGACGTGAGAACCTGAGTGTAAGAGGGAGAGAGGGGGAAGGCACTCGCTATACCCAAAGAGGGCCACGTCATGACACAGGCAACATCCGCATTGAGCTAAAGGATAGAGCTGCCGTTTTCAAGAAGAGGGAGACTAAACAGGACGCTGATAAGAAATCCAGCTATGCCCTCAGATGAACCATCAAACAAGCAAAGTTTCAATACAGGATTCAATACCAGATTAAGATTGAATCCTACTACACCGGCTCTGATGCTCGTCGGATGTGGCAGGGCTTGAAAACTATTACGGACTACAAAGAGAAACCCAGACGCGAGCTTCCCAATGACGCGAGCCTACAAGACGAGCTAAATGCCTTTTATGCTCGCTTCGAGGCAAGCAACACTAAAGCATGCACGAGAGCACCAGCTGTTCTGGATGACTGTGTGATAATGCTCTCGGTAGCCGATGTGAAGGGAATTGGATTCTCTTTCATTAAAACGTTTAAAATCACATTACATAATTTCACAAATAGTTTCATCTTTACTCATTCAGTTTAAACAATAATTAGATGCAAATCTCATAACGGGGACTTTTATACAAACAGAGTTATGGTAATATGGCTGTATTGTCTCTCATGAGGTCACAAACATTAGACAAAATGGACCGGTCGTAGCTGGATTCTCCAACGACCGTTTGCACATTCTCCAAAACATGGATATTGTTCAGTTCTCAAGTTCTGTGATGTAGAAGTTATTTTGCTCTACTGTGAAACTCTCTCTCTCTCGCTCTCTATACTGCTTGAGGGAGAGAGTCTCCTCCAGGAATTTACGACCTGAGATTTACGACGTGAGAACCTGAGTGTAAGAGGGAGAGAGGGGGAAGGCACTCGCTATACCCAAAGAGGGCCACGTCATGACACAGGCAACATCCGCATTGAGCTAAAGGATAGAGCTGCCGTTTTCAAGAAGAGGGAGACTAAACAGGACGCTGATAAGAAATCCAGCTATGCCCTCAGATGAACCATCAAACAAGCAAAGTTTCAATACAGGATTCAATACCAGATTAAGATTGAATCCTACTACACCGGCTCTGATGCTCGTCGGATGTGGCAGGGCTTGAAAACTATTACGGACTACAAAGAGAAACCCAGACGCGAGCTTCCCAATGACGCGAGCCTACAAGACGAGCTAAATGCCTTTTATGCTCGCTTCGAGGCAAGCAACACTAAAGCATGCACGAGAGCACCAGCTGTTCTGGATGACTGTGTGATAATGCTCTCGGTAGCCGATGTGAACAAAACCTTGAAGCAGGTCAACATTCACAAAGCCGTTGGGCCAGACGGATTAGCAGGGTGTGTACTCAAATCATGCGTGGACCAACTGTCAAGTGTCTTTACTGACATTTTCAACCTCTCCCTGCCCGAGTCTCTAATACATGTTTCAAGCAGACCACCACAGTCCCTGTGCCCAAGGAAGCGAAGGTAACATGCCTAAATGATTACTGCCCCGTAGCACTCACGTCAGTAGCCATGATGTGCTTTGAAAGGCTGGTCATGGCTCACATCTACAGCATCCTCCCGGATACCCTAGACCCACTCCACTTCACATACTGCCCCAACAGATCCACAGATGACGCGATCACACTCCACACTGCATTTTCTCACCTGGACAAAAGGAACACCTATGTGAGAATGCTGTTCATTGACTACAGCTCAGCATTCAATACCATGGTGCCCATGAAGCTCATCACTAAGCTAAGGACTCTCGTAAAAAACACCTCCCACACCTCGTCACTTCCTGACGGGCTGCCCCCAGGTGGTAAAAGTAGGCAACAACATGTCTGCCACGCTGATCCTCAACACTGGGGCTCCTCAGGGGTGTGTACTTAGTCCCCTCCTGTACTCCCTGTTCACTCATGACTGCATGGCCAAACACGACTCCAACACCATCAATAAGTTTGCTGATGACACAAGAGTTGTACAGAGGGTAGTGCGAACGGCCCAGTACATCACTGGGACCAAGCTTCCTGCCATCCATGACCTATATAATAGGCGATGTCAGAAGAAAAGTCAATAAAATTGTCAGAGATTCCAGTCCCTCAAGTTATAAACTGTTGTCTCCTCTACCGCACGGCTAGCGGTACCGGAGCGCCAAGTCTAGGACCAAAAGGCTCCTCAACAGCTTCTACCCCCAAGCCATAAGACTGCCGAACAATTAATAAAATCACCACCGGACAATTTACACTGAATAAGCCCCCCCCCCTTTTGTACACTGCTGCTACTCACTGTTCATTGTCTATACATAGTCACTTTATCCCTACCTACATGTACAAATTACTTCGACTAACTTGTACCCAAGCACATTGACTCTGTACCGGTACCCACTGTAAATAGCCTCCACATTGACTCTGTACCGATACCCCCTGTATATAGCCTCCACATTGACTCTGTACCGGTACCCCCTGTATATAGCCTCCACATTGACTCTGTACCGGTACCCCCTGTATATAGCCTCCACATTGACTCTGTACCGGTACCCCCTGTATATAGCCTCCACATTGACTCTGTACCGGTACCCCTTGTATATAGCCTCCACATTGACTCTGTACCGGTACCCCCTGTATATAGCCTCCACATTGACTCTGTACCGGTGCCCCCTGTATTTAGCCTCCACACTGACTCTGTACCGGTGCCCCCTGTATTTAGCCTTGTTATTGTTATTCTTATTGTGTTACTTTTTATTATTACATTTCATTTTAGTCTACTTGGTAAATATTTTCTTAACTCTTCTTGAACTGCACTGTTGGTTAAGGGCTGGTCAGTCAGCATTTCACTGTGAGGTCTACACCTGTTGGTTAAGGGCTGGTCAGTCAGCATTTCACTGTGAGGTCTACACCTGTTGGTTAAGGGCTGGTCAGTCAGCGTTTCACTGTGAGGTCTACACCTATTGGTTAAGGGCTGGTCATGTGATCATTTCACTGTGGGGTCTACACCTAATGGTTAAGGGCTGGTCATGTGACCATTTCACTGTAAAGTCTACACCTATTGGTTACTTAAGCCTACCCCCTACTTTTTCGAACATTCTGTTAAAAATCGCGCAACATTTCAGCGTCCTGCTACTCATGCCAGGAATATAGTATATGCATATGATTAGTATGTGTGGATAGAAAACACTCTGACGTTTCTAAAACTGGTTAAATCACGGCTGTGACTATAACATAACGTGTGTTTCATCGAAAAGCGGAAGAAAAACTGATTACCAAAATCTGGAAAATATATCAATGCGCCACTTGCATGTATTGTCTATTGGAAAGCAATTTACATGGGGCTGAGATTGCAAGTCCTACAGCTTCCACACGATGTCCCCAGTCTTGTCAATTGCCTGGGCTTTGTTTCTTGGTCAAACGAGTAAGAGAGAGCCCATTCCTTCCGGTCTCCGACAGGATGTTTTGGAGGAGAAATTTCCGAACATGATTTCAAGACGTGGAGCTATTGAATACACATCGCCCCATGATCAATTTGATAGCTTATTAACGTTTACTGATACCTAAAGTTGGATTACAATAGTATTTCGAAGTGTTTTGTGAAAGTTTATCGTCGACTTTTTTAATTTAAAAAAATGACGTTGCGTTTTAAAATGCTGTTTTTTCCTGGATCACACACTTTTCATAGATCGATATTTAGGGTATATATGGACCGATTTAATCGAAAAAAAGACCCAATAGTGATGTTTATTGGACATATTGGAGTGCCAACAAAGAAGCTCGTCAAAGGTAATGAATGTTTTATATTTTATTTCTGCGTTTTGTGTAGCGCCGGCTACGCTAATTCTTTTGTTTACATCTCGTTCAGGTATTTCGGGGGGTGCATGCTATCTGATAATAGCTTATTTTGTTTACGTCCCCTTAGTGTATTTCGGGGGGTTGCATGCTATCAGATAATAGCTTCTCATGCTTTCGCCAAAAAGCATTTTAAAAATCTGACTTGTTGGCTAGATTCACAACGAGTGTAGCTTTAATTCAGTACCCTGCTTGTGTGTTTTAATGAACGTTTGAGTTTTAACGAGTGCTATTAGCATTTAGCGTAGTTGCATTTCCAGATGGCTAGATGAGACGCCTGCGTGTCGGGTGGGCTTAACAGGTTTTAAGGGCTGGTCATGTGACCATTTCACGGTAAAGTCTACACCTATTGGTTAAGGGCTGGTCATGTGACCATTTCACTGTAAAGTCTACACTTGTTTTATTCGGTGCATGTGACAAATAAAGTTTTTAGTCAGTTAAGAACAAATTCTTATTTACCATTACGGCCAACCAAAAGGCCTCCTGCGGATTAAAAATACAAATAAATTAAATAAAAATATAGGACAAGAAACACAGAGAGACAACACAACACTACATAAAGAGAGACCTAAGACAACAACATAGCAAGGCAGCATCACATAACAACACAGCATGGTAGCAACACAACATGACAACACCCCTGAAAAAATTTGTGTAATTTCTGCCATACTGCTCACATCAGCTAGACTACAACTGACAGTGAAAGTCACATTTTATATGATCAATGTTCATAGGAAAATTTCACATCGCAAGTTTGTTGCAAGTTTAAATATTTACTACAGCCTACTTGTTGTCACATTTATTTCACAATTCCTATTTGTGCACATCTGTTTTTAGGACATTTGACAAAGTTAATGTCCGTATCAGGGCTCCCTAATATTCACTATTCTTCCAATATGATATTCCAATATGTCCCGAGAGGCGCAGCGGTCTCAAGGCAGTGCTTGAGGCGTCACTGCAAATACAGCCTGGAATCAAACCAGGGTATCACAGCCTGCCGTGATTGAGAGTCCCATAGGGCTGCCTTTAATTGGCCCAGCGTCGTCCGGGTTTGGCCGGAGTAGGTTGTCTTAAGTGTCCTTAAGTGACTTGCCAAGGTTACATTTAAAAAAAATCTGAACAGTAGAACACTAGATGGAACTAGATATTGCGAGATGACACGCAACTAGAAGTACTGTAAGTGAAAGTGAAAGTAAAGTGTGAAACTCCCCCACCCTTTTCCTCCGTTATTTCTAGAACAGACGTCGTGTTACATTCTGTGCATTGCTAAATTAGTCTTTCAACTGTTTTGGTTTATGTTTCTAAACTCAGTTATAAACAGCTTTACCTTGGAGTCAGACTTGTTTTGTTAGTGAAATGAAGACCTTTCCGACCTCGGCGGTCTGGTGTTTTGGGATTCTGTTCATCAGTGTTTCATTGATAACGACAGGTAGGACACAACATTATTCCTTCATTATTTAGCCTGCAGGATATTTTATTATCTGAACATAATATTAACAAGAAAGAAACGGGGAGAATTCAAGTGCAGGATCATAACCGAGTGCAGGAAATGTAGATGTCTTGTCGTCTGATCAGACGGGGCAGTTTGGGTGTGGTGCTGTAGGGTGTGGTGCTGTAGGGTGGTGGTGCTGTAGGGTGGTGGTGCTGTAGGGTGGTGGTGCTGTAGGGTAGTGGTGCTGTAGGGTGGTGGTGCTGTAGGGTGGTGGTGCTGTAGGGTGGTGGTGCTGTAGGGTGGTGGTGCTGTAGGGTGGTGGTGTTGTAGGGTGGTGGTGCTGTAGGGTGGTGGTGCTGTAGGGTGGTGGTGCTGTAGGGTGGTGGTGTTGTAGGGTGGTGGTGCTGTAGGGTGGTGGTGCTGTAGGGTGGTGGTGCTGTAGGGTGGTGTCCGTGACGGACAGGACAGTTTGGGTGTGGTGGTGCTGTAAGGTGGTGGTGCTGTAGGGTGGTGGTGCTGTAGGGTGGTGGTGCTGTGAGGTGGTGCTGTAGGGTGGTGCTGCTGTAGGGTGGTGTCCGTATTTACACAATACTTCAATATGGCAGTGACTGTTTCATAGCAGGTTAGGAGAATTAGTTTAATTATTTTAAGGTTAGGAAAAGGGTTAGTGAACACCGAGGTAAAGACAGATTCAGGTCTGAATTGAAGAGATACAAATAATTCAGATTGTAAAACGTCTTGTCTTTAGTCATAAATGTGGCTGAAGCTACGGTCTTTATATCAGTACCATTATAGATTAGGGTAATGACTATAGAGATAGAGGACTCATCTTTATAGCTGTGACATTATATTGTCTGGTCAACTTCAAAACATACAGAATGCTGCAGCACGGGTACTGACCAAGACCAGACAGAGAACACATTACACAGGTATTAAGGTCTCTGTACTCTAAAACATACAGAATGCTGCAGCAGGGTACTGACCAAGACCAGACGGAGAGAACACATCACACCGGTTTTAAGGTCTCTGCACTTGCTGCCTGAGAGTGTTAGAACGATTGTGCACCTCAATACATATCAGACATGTTTTTTTAGTTATGTACCCAGGTAGCACAAACATCTGGGCTGATTTCCTGTTACTACAGATCTAAAACTGCTCTGGTAGCTGGGTCCTGTCTGAGTCCCAAATGAATTACTGTACAGAGTAGGCCGGAGTCATTCAGCCCAGATCTGGCAGCCTAAACTGAGCCAAGCCTGCCATTTAACTGATAGAACTAACAACCTAACTGATAGAACTAACAACCAGTCTGCTTCTCTAACAACCGAACTGACAGAACTAAAAACCAGTCTGCCTCTCTAACAACCTAACCGATAGAACTAACAACCAGTCTGCCTCTCTAACAACCTAACTGATAGAATTAACAACCAGTCTGCTTCTCTAACAACCTAACTGATAGAACTAACAACCAGTCTGCTTCTCTAGCAACATAACTGATAGAACTAACAACCAGTCTGCTTCTCTAGCAACCTAACGTATAGAACTAACAACCAGTCTGCTTCTCTAACAACCTAACGTATAGAATTAACAACCAGTCTGCCTCTCTAACAACCTAACTGATAGAACTAACAACCAGTCTGCCCCTAACAACCTAACTGATAGATCTAACAACCAGTCTGCTTCTCTAACAACCTAACTGATAGAACTAACAACCAGTCTGCTTCTCTAACAACCTAACTGATAGAACTAACAACCAGTCTGCTTCTCTAGCAACCTAACTGATAGAACTAACAACCAGTCTACTCCTAACAACCTAACTGATAGAACTAACAACCAGTCTGCTTCTCTAACAACCTAACTGATAGACCTAACAACCAGTCTGCTTCTCTAACAACCTAACTGATAGAACTAACAACCAGTCTGCTTCTCTAACAACCTAACTGATAGAACTAACAACCAGTCTGCTTCTCTAACAACCTAACGTATAGAACTAACAACCAGTCTGCTTCTCTAACAACCTAACTGATAGAACTAACAACCAGTCTGCTTCTCTAACAACCTAACTGATAGAACTAACAACCAGTCTGCTTCTCTAACAACCTAACGTATAGAACTAACAACCAGTCTGCTTCTCTAACAACCTAACTGATAGAACTAACAACCAGTCTGCTTCTCTAACAACCTAACTGATAGAACTAACAACCAGTCTGCTTCTCTAACAACCTAACTGATAGAACTAACAACCAGTCTGCTTCTCTAGCAACCTAACTGATAGAACTAACAACCAGTCTGCTTCTCTAGCAACCTAACTGATAGAACTAACAACCAGTCTGCTTCTCTAACAACCTAACTGATAGACCTAACAACCAGTCTGCTTCTCTAACAACCTAACGTATAGAACTAACAACCAGTCTGCCTCTCTAACAACCTAACTGATAGAACTAACAACCAGTCTGCTTCTCTAACAACCTAACGTATAGAACTAACAACCAGTCTGCCTCTCTAACAACCTAACTGATAGAACTAACAACCAGTCTGCTTCTCTAACAACCTAACGTATAGAACTAACAACCTATCTGACAGAACTAACAATCAGATTAATTGGAGGGATGATATAGTAGATGTTCCAAATTAGAATGTGTTTTCTTTGTTAACCGTGGTATTAACGGGATTTGTATAGATTAATTGGAGGGATGATATAGTAGATTTATTTATTAACAAATTCATATTTACAATGACGGCCTACACTGGCCAAACCTGGACGATGCTAGGCCAATTCTGTGCCGCCTTATAGGACTCCCTATCACGTCCGTTTGTGATACAGCCTGGATTCAAACCAGTGTCTGTAGTGACGCCACTAGCACTGAGATGCAGTGCCTTAGACCGCTGTTCCACTTGGTAGCAATACACTCCTCTGCTCTGCACTGTTATGTTCTAATTATTAGAGTAAGAACTCAACCGACACTTTGAAAGCTCAAACAAAGTTTATTATTCCCGGAGGGTCGAACTCCTGTACAGACAAATCAAATCAAATCAAATGTATTTATACTTTGATATCTCAAAGTGCTGTACAGAAACCCAGCCTAAAACCCCAAACAGCAAGCAATGCAGGTGTAGAAGCACGGTGGCTAGGAAAAACTCCCTAGAAAGGCCAATACCTAGGAAGAAACCTAGAGAGGAACCAGGCTATGTGGGGTGGCCAGTCCTCTTCTGGCTGTGCCGGGTGGAGATTATAACAGAACATGGCCAAGATGTTCAAATATTCATAAATGACCAGCATGGTCGTATAACAACAAGGCAGAACAGTTGAAACTGGAGCAGCAGCACGGCATGTATACAAAAGTGGTGGTATTTGTACCCCACTTTGGTATAGTCTCCTTTTCGCTAAAACATTATATATTTATTGCTAGGCAGGAGACGAAGTAATACAGGCAATAAACTTTTCCTTCTACCTTAACGTGACCTGACCTCTACCCCCTTCATCACTAATGCATGACTCTCTCCCCTTATCAATGGTTGCCACATGTAATCATTTCCCTGCACTCAGCACATTCCAAGCTTAATTGCACACACTGTATACCTTCCATCCTACAGATACCCATTACTTTCTAGTGTAGACCCTCCACTATATACCTTCCTCCTACAGATACCCATTACCTTCTGGTGTAGACCCTCTACTATATACCTTCCTCCTACAGATACCCATTACCTTCTGGTGTAGACCCTCCACTATATACCTTCCTCCTACAGGTACCCATTACCTTCTGGTGTAGACCCTCTACTATATACCTTCCTCCTATAACCATTAACTTCTGGTGTAGACCCTCCACTATATACCTTCCTCCTACAGGTACCCATTACCTTCTGGTGTAGACCCTCTACTATATACCTTCCTCCTATAACCATTACCTTCTGGTGTAGACCCTATACTATATACCTTCCTCCTATAACCATTACCTTCTGGTGTAGACCCTCTACTATATACCTTCCTCCTATAACCATTACCTTCTGGTGTAGACCCTCCACTATATACCTTCCTCCTATAACCATTACCTTCTGGTGTAGACCCTCTACTATATACCTTTCTCCTACAGATACCCATTACCTTCTGGTGTAGACCCTCCACTATATACCTTCCTCCTACAGATACCCATTACCTTCTGGTGTAGACCCTCTACTATATACCTTCCTCCTATAACCATTACCTTCTGGTGTAGACCCTCTACTATATACCTTCCTGCTACAGATACCCATTACCTTCTGGTGTAGACCCTCCACTATATACCTTCCTCCTATAACCATTACCTTCTGGTGTAGACCCTCTACTATATACCTTTCTCCTACAGATACCCATTACCTTCTGGTGTAGACCCTCCACTATATACCTTCCTCCTACAGATACCCATTACCTTCTGGTGTAGACCCTCTACTATATACCTTCCTCCTATAACCATTACCTTCTGGTGTAGACCCTCTACTATATACCTTCCTGCTACAGATACCCATTACCTTCTGGTGTAGACCCTCCACCATATACCTTCCTCCTATAACCATTACCTTCTGGTCTAGACCCTCCACTATATACCTTCCTCCTATAACCATTACCTTCTGGTGTAGACCCTCCACTATATACCTTCCTCCTATAACCATTACCTTCTGGTGTAGACCCTCCACTATATACCTTCCTCCTATAACCATTACCTTCTGGTGTAGACCCTCTACTATCTACCTTCCTCCTACAGGTACCCATTACCTTCTGGTGTAGACCCTCCACTATATACCTTCCTCCTACAGATGCCCATTACCTCCTGGTGTAGACCCTTCTAAACCTAAGCACTCAAAATGTCATACCTGTCATACCTTCCATACTGTTCAACCTTCCATACTGTTCAACCTTCCATACTGTTCAACCTTCCATACTGTTCAACCTTCCATACTGTTCAACCTTCCATACTGTTCAACCTTCCGTACTGTTCATCCTTCCATACTGTTCAACATTCCATACTGTTCAACATTCCATACTGTTCAACCTTCCATACTGTTCATCCTTCCATACTGTTCATCCTTCCATACACTTGGAAATTACTTATCATTGGACAAACAATGATAATAAACATAATTCTCATTCACTGTGAGGTTTACCAACTCAGAGACAAATGGCCTCTGTTCTATGATCACACCAAGCACACTCTCATTTCCATTTTTCATAGTTCACTGATGATAACGTGTCCGCTGGAGCTGCTGACTTCTTTCTTTCTTTTATTTAAGATGGTGAGGAAGGCACTTTTGAAGTACAACCAGGCATCCTCTACTGACGGGATGAGGTCAATAGCCTTCCAGGATACCCGGGCCTGGTCGAAATTCAAGTTGCACCCTCCTCGGCCTTGCTATCTCACTTTTATTTGAATGTTAACCGGTATAATAATAATATAGCAATAAAGAATCAGAAGAAATATAACCCCCGATAACCAATACAACAGGCTTTCACCAGCTTCTCTGCTCTATCCCCTAATAACCAACGGAAACGAATACCACATTTTTTTTAACTAGGCAAGTCAGGTAAGAACAAATTCTTATTTTCAATGACGGCCTAGGAACAGTGGGTTAACTGCCTGTTCAGGGGCAGAATGACAGAGTTGTACCTTGTCAGCTCTGGGATTTGATATTTTCGGTTACTAGTCCAACGCTCTAACCACTAGGCTATGCTGCTGCCCCAAAGCTTTGCTCCTTGAACCACTAATTATATTGGATAACATTTGTGTTTGAATCTACTTGTAAATATGCATTAAAAACCTACCTAAAATGACCTCTTTCAGGCTATTGGCAATGTAACATCTTTCCCAGGAAATGGACAGTAGTTTCCCAATGACCCTCCAGACTGTTTCTTTTAAGGAAGTACTTCCAGATGTTAACATGTGTATTATGAAGTTAACACATTAGATTATAAACAGTTATTTAACATGGTGTAGACTGCATCACTCATTCCCTCTATATATTAACACATTAGATTATAAACAGTTATTTAACATGATGTAGACTGCATCACTCATTCCCTCTATATATTAACACATTAGATTATAAACAGTTATTTAACATGATGTAGACTGCATCACTCATTCCCTCTATATATTAACACATTAGATTATAAACCGTTATTTAACATGGTGTAGACTGCATCACTCATTCCCTCTATATATTAACACATTAGATTATAAACAGTTATTTAACATGGTGTAGACTGCATCACTCATTCCCTCTATATATTAACACATTAGATTATAAACAGTTATTTAACATGATGTAGACTGCATCACTCATTCCCTCTATATATTAACACATTAGATTATAAACAGTTATTTAACATTATGTAGACTGCATCACTCATTCCCTCTATATATTAACACATTAGATTATAAACAGTTATTTAACATGGTGTAAAGTTGTGGCCAAAGGTTTTGAGAATGACAAATATTAATTTTCACAAAGTTTGCTGCTTCAGTGTCTTTAGATATTTTTGTCAGATGTTACTATGGATACTGAAGTAGAATTACAAGCATTTCATAAGTGTCAAAGGCTTTTATTGACAATTACATGAAGTTGATGCAAAGTTGATGCAAAGAGTCAATATTTGCAGTGTTGACCCTTCTTTTTCAAGACCTCTGCAATCCACCCTGGCATGCTGTCAATTAACTTCTGGGCCACTTCCTGACTGATGGCAGCCCATTCTTGCATAATCAATGCTGGAGTTTGTCAGAATTTGTAGGTTTTTGTTTGTCCACCCGCCTCTTGAGGATTAACCACAAGTTCTCAATGGGATTTAGGTCTGGGGAGTTTCCTGGCCATGGACCCAAAATATCGATGTTAGTTGTCACCTTTGCCTTATGGCAAGGTGCTCCATCATGCTGGAAAAGGCAATGTTCGTCTCCAAACTTTTCCTGGATGGTTGGGAGAAGTTGCTGTGTTCTTAGGCAAAATTGTGAATGAGCCCACTCACTTGGCTGAGAAGCAACCCCACACATGAATTGTCTCAGGATGCTTTACTGTTGGCATGACACAGGACTGATGGTATTTGAGAGTGGGGGTAGATCCCTGCGAGATCTGTAACAAAAGGACAAAAGTCCCAGTTGCAGTTAGTTTTTTTAAAAGACGAGAGTTCTAGAAAACAGTGAGTTAAAAAACAAAAAGAAAATATAGGATATTTGAACACTGTTTGATATACGTGTATTAGCATCATATTGAGAGATGATGTATCAATAATAGAGATGTTTGAACACTGTTTGATACACGTGTATTAGCATCATATTGAGAGATGATGTATCAATAATAGAGATGTTTGAACACTGTTTGATTTACGTGTAGTAGCAGTATCATATTGAGAGATGATGTATCAATAATAGAGATGTTTGAGGAAGTACTGGAATAGGACATGAAGTCCTGTCCGTATTCTCCAGTAATAGATTCACAGACGTCTATGGTATCGGTTCTAATACAAGGTATTAAGTGCCGTGACCAATTAATTATTATCTGGGGAAGAGTATAGTGCTATCTTAGGAAATAGTTAATAGAAGGTGTGTATGATAGACGGGAGTGAAGAAATCTAAAACACCCTGAACTCCTGTTGGGAGTGTTTAGGTAATAATAACTAGTGGCATGGCGTCCAACAGACCTGTTTCTCCCTGTAATATAGAGATAGCGGAATTTAATAAAGACATGTATGCACTGAAAGAAGAGCACGAGCATTCTACCAATTCAGCTGGAATATGGGAAAATTTTAGCAAATTAGATAAAATTGGACCACATTTTCCTGCTGACGGAGAATTCAAATCAAATAAAGAATTCAGGGAGGCAATTATGACTTGGCACAAGGACATTAAACCAGAATCAAAAGCTCAATATACCAGCATTTAGATGTCAGCATTATATCAACAGAAAATGCGTAACGATAAACCCAGAAAGTGTAACACCAGAACACTAATACAGAAAGACTGGGGCCATAGAGAATATCACTAACTATAATTTCAATGACCAAGGTAAACCAAAGAAACATGTCGGAAAGCATCAAAGCATAGGGAGACCGAGTCCTGTTTTAGCTGTGTGGCTATCTGGTCATTGGGAAAGGGAGTGTAAAGTGGATGTGGTCATGTCACGCCCTGGTCTAAGTATTTTGTGTTTTTTCTTCATGTATTGGGTCAGGCCAGGGTGTGGCATGGAGTTTTTGTATTGTGGTGTGTTTTGTCTTGGGGTTTTGGTGTGTATATATTTGGGATTGTAGCTAGTGGGGTTTTCTAGCAAAGTCTATGGCTGTCTGGAGTGATTCTCAATCAGAGGCAGGTGCTTATTGTTGTCTCTGATTGGGAACCATATTTAGGCAGCCATATTCTTTGAGTTTGTCGTGGGTGATTGTCCTTAGTGTCTTACTTGTACTCTCTGTTAGTTTGCACTAGATAGGCTGTTTTCGGTTTTTCATTATGTTTATTGTTTTGTAGTGTTTAGTGTTTAGTCGTGTTTACGTTTTGTTTAATAAATATGGATCGCAATCGACACGCTGCAGTTTGGTCCGACTCTCCTTCATCACCACTAGAAAACCGTAGAGTCCAGATCTGCCGGTCAACCAGACTCTTCCAGATCTGCCGGTCAACCAGACTCTTCCAGATCTGCCAGTCAACCAGACTCTTCCAGATCTGCCGGTCAACCAGACTCTTCCAGATCTGCCAGTCAACCAGACTCTTCCAGATCTGCCAGTCAACCAGACTCTTTCAGATCTGCCAGACTCTTCCAGATCTGCCAGTCAACCACTCTTTCAGATCTGCCAGACTCTTCCAGATCTGCCAGTCAGCCAGACTCTTCCAGATCTGCCAGTCGGCCAGGATCTGCCAACCAGCCAGGATCTGGTATCTCTACCTACCTGCCTGAGCTTTCTCTCACTCCTGAGCTTTCTCTCACTCCTGAGCTTTCTCTCACTCCCGAGCTGTCTCTCACTCCCGAGCTTCCCCTCAGTCCCGAGCTGTCCTTCAGTCCCGATCTGCTCCTCAGTCCAGTGGGTTTCTGGGTGAGGACTACTAGGCCATGGCCGGCGGCGAGGGTGGACTATCCAGGGACGAAGGGAGAGGGGGACTAAGACATTAAAGGAGTGGGGTCCACGTCCCGCGCCGGAGCCGCCACCATGGACAGACGCCCACCCGGACCCTCCCTATTGTTTTGAGGTGCGTTCGGGAGTCCGCACCTTAGGGGGGGGGGTTCTGTCACGCCCTGGTCTAAGTATTTTGTGTTTTTTCTTCATGTATTGGGTCAGGCCAGGGTGTGGCATGGAGTTTTTGTATTGTGGTGTGTTTTGTCTTGGGGTTTTGGTGTGTATATATTTGGGATTGTAGCTAGTGGGGTTTTCTAGCAAAGTCTATGGCTGTCTGGAGTGATTCTCAATCAGAGGCAGGTGCTTATTGTTGTCTCTGATTGGGAACCATATTTAGGCAGCCATATTCTTTGAGTTTGTCGTGGGTGATTGTCCTTAGTGTCTTACTTGTACTCTCTGTTAGTTTGCACTAGATAGGCTGTTTTCGGTTTTTCATTACGTTTATTGTTTTGTAGTGTTTAGTGTTTAGTCGTGTTTACGTTTTGTTTAATAAATATGGATCGCAATCGACACGCTGCAGTTTGGTCCGACTCTCCTTCATCACCACTAGAAAACCGTAACAGGTCATTGGAAAAGGGAGTGTAAAGTGGGTGTGGTCATTGGAAAAGGGAGTGTAAAGTGGGTGTGGTCATTGGAAAAGGGAGTGTAAAGTGGGTGTGGAACTGTATTCAGAGGAAATGCTGCCAGGCAAGCGTTTGCATCTTTTTCAAATGATCAACAACTACTCGTTTTGAGGTTAGCAGGAATGGAACTTTCACCTAGCGGTGTCTCTGTTCCATCGATATACATAGAGATTACAGTTGTGAAGGAAGACGTATGAGATAACGTTTTACCTAACTGTTTAGTAAAGGCCAGGGATTAAATATTGCGGGATTCCTTGCGATGAGAAATTGGCAAAATTTGCCGCAGGAAAACATATTTTGGGTTGAAGATTCTAAATGCCAGGGGAACGGATTCTAAAGGTAACACGTTTAAATATGGCCAAACATTCCTTGCAAAATGCAGGAGGCCTTAGGGTTTGTTTAAATCATGGGACATTTTATGTGGTTTTATTTTTAAATACATTTACGTTTTATGTTGTCTTATTCTGGAATGGGATTCTAGAATGGACGAAAGGGTGGAGGGGTCACGAGGAATTAGCATTGGGGTTACCAAACCCCACTGCTATTTTTTTTTATGATGGAGAACCACATGGGGAAAAGGATCGGTGGTGAGATAATATCGCCGTGGGATTTATAGGATGAAACGTTTTGAAGAGGTATTTAAATGGTTTTTGAAGGACAGGGAAAGAAAGGAGGAGGAAACATTTTAATGGTGACGAAATCCCTGAATATTAAAAATTCCTAATGAAGAATGATCAAGTTCTTTATGAGTTAAATTGTACCATTACTTTATGAGATACTACTATCTCCTTGGGGAGTTATAAAGAGTTGTGATTTTAAGTTGATTAGTTATGTGAATTGGTTTATTTTTGATTTAACATGTTTTTTAATCACATGTTTGAAAGTGGTAAATGACCAGTTCCATGAGGTCCTGGTTTTTGGGCTACTTATACAGTGGTACTGTGCTCAGGCTGCATATAGGAAGGAAAATATATGCTAATAAGGGATGACCGTTACTTCACATGGACTGTGATTTATGTATTGCTGATTTCGTGTTGTTTTTATTTTGATATATATTTCACCAGATTGGGATCGTGGAATTCTGCGAGGGGTTAGGGTGCCATCTTCATGATCTGGTAACTCTTCCTAGAGCTCGCCAGTAGAATAAGGGAGTATGGACTCATTTAGAAAATGTTTTTTAGCAGTAACATCATGTTATGCTTTTTGACATTTGTCTTATAGATGTTATTAAGAAAAGGTTAATGTCATAATTCATCATATAGTCAATGTTTGTCTAGTTTCCTGAAACAGAAATGAAATTAACTTAACTGTTGTTATGATCTGTGCTTTTTAGAGGTTATCATGGAAGGTGACTTCAGATCGTGTTTTAATGCATGAATTTTTGACCACAGACAGTGTGTGTCAACCTCAACACCCTCAAAACCCTCCCTAACCGGCTGAAGGAAGAGCGGCAAAGGCGTGCTATGAGAGACAGTGACTTTTAGCACTCTGAGTCCAGGCCGTAAACCAGGGTCGGGGTGCTGAGAGCGTGGAGAGAGAGAACAAGCTCAGGTGAGAGACTCGTGTACGTGGGAGAAACAGAAGTATCTACTTGGATATTAAAATCAGGACATTATCAAGGGCCATGAAATGTGACAGGCAAAAGTTTACATGTGCCGTTGGGAAAATGAACTGTAAACGACATCTGAACAAGACACGCCAGAATGATAGGTGCCGGGTGATGGAAAGGGGGGGGGGGGGGGGGGGGGGGGTATACGCCCTGCTAACTATTTAAACTGGGAATGCATTGAGATCCTGATCTTTCTTGACCAGGCCACTCATGACAGGACAACAGGGACAAAAAGGGGGGCTGTAATGAGAAGAGTTAAGACCGGCAATAAAAGGTGGTTTATAAATGTGTGTTCTCACAGGGACAGGGATAAAACTGCAATTTGAGCCTTAGTCTCAAAGTGAGCGCTGAGGTCAGTCATTCTAGATTCTGGTTGGGATAAATTATAAACTGTTTTCGTTGTGATTGGGATACAGCGAGAGAGAATTGCTAAAGCACGATGAGGGGTGGATACGCTGCTAACATTTATGCGGCCGAGAAACGTATCTCTCAGTGTCATGATGAGGGGAGGTGGTTTTGTGTGGGGGAATCACTGGATGACCTGTGGGATCTAACCCATACATCTAACCCATACATCTAACCCATACTCTATCATTACATCTAACCCATAACACACTATACTCCTCTATCACTACATCTAACCCATAACACACTATACTCTATCACTACATCTAACCCATAACACACTATACTCTATCACTACATCTAACCCATAACACACTATACTCTATCACTACATCTAACCCATAACACACTATACTCCTCTATCACTACATCTAACCCATAACACACTATACTCTATCACTACATCTAACCCATAACACACTATACTCTATCACTACATCTAACCCATAACACACTATACTCCTAATGCATTTTCTACAGTTATAAACACATTAGGGATACGCACTTCCATGTCAGGTGTTCGTGTCTATCAAGCAAAATGGAGGAGAAGGGGAAGAGAGTGAAAATGACATGACTTGGGACACCTCTCGGTACCTGGCGCCTAAAGGGGAAGACTGGGTGAAAGCACGAGGAAGCATCATTAGGGCTTTATAGTCCGGCAGGAAAGTGTCCTGGAGGCATAGAGTCAGGTGAAGAGAGAGTGGGAATTGTCATGGTTTCAGGCTTTGGTTGTCATGCATATATAATTATGCATAGCTTATCACATCGTTAATACTGTTATTTTTTTGTGTTTTTTGTTGCTTTCCAAGTCTTGTGTTTTGTGTGTCGTTTTGTTGCTTTCCAAGTCTTGTGCTGTCACTCTCTTAGGAACCAGAAGGGGGAAGTGGAGAAACTAAAAGCTGCTCCATCTGTCATTGAACGAGACGGCAGATTCAGCTGGAATGACATTTTGTTGTGTGATCATAGTTCAGAGGCCATAAGTCTCTGAATTTGTTCACCTCACGGTGACTGTTCATTGGTTGTTCATTTGTTTGTTTGTTTAATTAATGTTTTATAATAATTTGTTAGGTTTTATTCATGTTTTATTATCATTGTTTATACATGTATTTATTTATTTATTAGTAATTTCCAAGTTCATATGAGTTGAACATTAGGATGCTATTGTTCAAGATGAGGGACTGTTGGGTTCCACATTTTGAACATTGAGATATTAATTCAACGAAAGAAGCATAGAATCCAAGGAGAAAAAGACTGGGTCTCTGTAGAAAAACAGATAGCTGTGGAATGTGTTGGATGGGTTGGAATGGGTTGGATGGGTTGGAATGGGTTGGAATGGGTTGGAATGGGTTGGAATGGATTGGAATGGGTTGGAATGGGTTGGAATGGGTTGGAATGTGTTGGAATGGGTTGGAATGGGTTGGAATGGATTGGAATGGGTTGGAATGGGTTGGAATGGGTTGGAATGGGTTGGAATGTGTTGGAATGTGTTGGAATGGGTTGGAATGGGTTGGAATGTGTTGGAATGAGTTGGAATGGGTTGGAATGGGTTGGAATGGGTTGGAATGGGTTGAGGGAGTAGAGCAACGGTTGAGATAGGGGAGACAGATGGACATCTGTTGACTAGGGGAAGGAGGGGTTGAGATAGGGGAGACAGACATCTGTTGACTAGGGGACGGAGGGGTTGAGATAGGGGAGACAGATGGACATCTGTTGACTAGGGGAAGGAGGGGTTGAGATAGGGGAGACAGATGGACATCTGTGGACTAGGGGACGGAGGGGTTGAGATAGGGGAGACAGATGGACATCTGTTGACTAGGGGAAGGAGGGGTTGAGATAGGGGAGACAGATGGACATCTGTGGACTAGGGGATGGAGGGGTTGAGATGGGGGCGACAGACATCTGTTGACTAGGGGATGGAGGGGTTGAGATAGGGGAGACAGACATCTGTGGACTAGGGGAAGGAACGGTTGAGGTCAGGAGGTGAGGTCAGTTCCTCTTAAGTTAGTAATCAGGGTTTAGTATCTGGTTATCTTCTTCCTGTTGAGCATAAGATGTAACGATTGGAGAGAAGAGGGAGTGTCTTAAGTGGGACATAAATATCTGGATGGAACAAATGTTGGGTTGTCTGATTACAGCTGTACAGAACCTTTGGGAAGAATTAAACTTGGTTAAAGCTTCTCTAGTGTCCGTGGGTTATTTACTCTGAAAAATAAGAACCTAACACAGGTAACCATGGAAGAACAATGATTCCAAGCACCTCCTTTTCAAGCTTCCAGTCTGTTATTCAAACTCAATCACCATGACAGAGTGATCTCCAGCCTCGTCAACACTAACCTCTGTTAACGAGAGAATCACTGACATAATGTCAGCTGGTCCTTTTGTGGCAGGGCTGAAATGCAGTGGAAATGTTTTTGGGGGATTCAGTTCATTTGCAGAGGGACTTTGCAATACATTGCACATCATCTGATCGCCCTTGATAACATTCTGGAGTTTACCCAAATTGCCATCAAACAAACTGAGGCAGCAGACTTTGTGAAAATTAATATTTGTGTCACTCTTAAAACTTTTGGCCACGACTGTAGACTGCATCACTCACCCCCCCCCCCCCCCCCCCTATATAAACACATTAGATTATAACATGTTATTCAACATGCTGTAGACTGTAGACTGTAGACCCCCCCCCCCCCATATTAACACATTAGATTATAACATGTTATTCAACATGCTGTAGACTGTAGACTGTAGACCCCCCCCCCCATATTAACACATTAGATTATAACATGTTATTCAACATGCTGTAGACTGTAGACTGTAGACCCCCCCCCCCATATTAACACATTAGATTATAACATGTTATTCAACATGCTGTAGACTGTAGACTGTAGACCCCCCCCATATTAACACATTAGATTATAACATGTTATTCAACATGCTGTAGACTGTAAACCCCCCCCCCCCCATATTAACACATTAGATTATAACATGTTATTCAACATGCTGTAGACTGTAGACCCCCCCCCATATAAACACATTAGATTATAACATGTTATTCAACATGCTGTAGACTGTAGACTCCCCCCCCCCCCCATATTAACACATTAGATTATAACATGTTATTCAACATGCTGTAGACTGTAGACCCCCCCCCATATTAACACATTAGATTATAACATGTTATTCAACATGCTGTAGACTGTAGACTCCCCCCCCCCCCCCCCCCATATTAACACATTAGATTATAACATGTTATTCAACATGCTGTAGACTGTAGACCCCCCCCATATAAACACATTAGATTATAACATGTTATTCAACATGCTGTAGACTGTAGACCCCCCCCCCATATTAACACATTAGATTATAACATGTTATTCAACATACTGTAGACTGTAGACTCCCCCCCCCCCCATATTAACATATTAGATTATAACATGTTATTCAACATGCTGTAGGGGGGGCCCACCCAGGTAGTGGCAGTGTTAGAAACACTAGCTGCAGTAACCCATGGAGAGGGGGGTGCCCCCACCCAGGTAGTGGCAGTGTTGACAACACTAGCTGCAGTAACCCATGGGGAGGGGGGGCCCCCACCCAGGTAGTGGCAGTGTTGACAACACTAGCTGCAGTAACCCATGGGGAGGGGGGGCCCCCACCCAGGTAGTGGCAGTGTTAGAAACACTAGCTGCAGTAACCCATGGGGAGGGGGGGCCCCCACCCAGGTAGTGGCAGTGTTGACAACACTAGCTGCAGTAACCCATGGGTAGGGGGGGCCCCCACCCAGGCAGTGGCTGTGCTGACAACACTAGCTGCAGTAACTCATGGAGAGGGAGGGCCCCCACCCAGGCAGTGGCTGTGCTGGCAACACTAGCTGCAGTAACCCATGGAGAGGGGGGGCCCACCCAGGCAGTGGCTGTGCTGGCAACACTAGCTGCAGTAACCCATGGAGAGCGGGCTGCCCCCACCCAGGCAGTGGCTGTGTTAGAAACACTAGCTGCAGTAACTCATGCGGAGGGGGGGGGGGGGGTGCCCCCAGGCAGTGGCTGTGCTGGCAACACTAGCTGCAGTAACCCATGGGACCCCCCCCAGGCAGTGGCTGTGCTGGCAACACTAGCTGCAGTAACCCATGGGGAGGGGGGGGGGGGGGGGGGGGGGCACCCAGGCAGTGGCTGTGCTGGCAACACTAGCTGCAGTAACCCATGGAGAGGGGGGTGCCCCCAGGTAGTGGCTGTGCTGGCAACACTAGCTGCAGTAACCCATGGGACCCCCCCCAGGCAGTGGCTGTGCTGGCAACACTAGCTGCAGTAACCCATGGAGAGGGGGGTGCCCCCAGGTAGTGGCTGTGCTGGCAACACTAGCTGCAGTAACCCATGGGACCCCCCCCAGGTAGTGGCTGTGCTGGCAACACTAGCTGCAGTAACCCATGGAGAGGGGGGTGCCCCCAGGTAGTGGCTGTGCTGGCAACACTAGCTGCAGTAACCCATGGGACCCCCCCCAGGCAGTGGCTGTGCTGGCAACACTAGCTGCAGTAACCCATGGAGAGGGGGGTGCCCCCAGGTAGTGGCTGTGCTGGCAACACTAGCTGCAGTAACCCATGGGACCCCCCCCAGGTAGTGGCTGTGCTGGCAACACTAGCTGCAGTAACCCATGGAGAGGGGGGTGCCCCCAGGTAGTGGCTGTGCTGGCAACACTAGCTGCAGTAACCCATGGAGAGGGGGGTGCCCCCAGGTAGTGGCTGTGCTGGCAACACTAGCTGCAGTAACCCATGGAGAGGGGGGTGCCCCCAGGTAGTGGCTGTGCTGGCAACACTAGCTGCAGTAACCCATGGAGAGGGGGGTGCCCCCAGGTAGTGGCTGTGCTGGCAACACTAGCTGCAGTAACCCATGGGCAGGGGGTCACACTCAGACAATCAGAGACGGGGCAAGCTATTGTGGCCCTGGTGGCATAAAATCATCAAAAAGTCTGGCTGCTGAGATGCTTGGGGAAATGGTCACAATGGGGGCCCTGTGTTTCAGGGGACAGGGGTGAATCTGATATCCATCACCTAGGACTTGACAATGGTCAAATCTCACATTTCTGGCATATGGTACTGTATTCATTAGTGGTAGAGTATGGAACTGTTTAACAAATACAGTTGATATACAGTACAAGTCAGAAGTTTACATACACCCTATCCAAATACATTTAAACTCAGTTTTTCACAATTCCTGACATTTAATCCTAGTAAAAATGTGGATCACCACTTTATTTTAAGAATGTGAAATGTCAGAATAATAGTAGAGAGAAGGATTTATTTCAGCTTTTATTTCTTTCATCACATTCCCAGTGGGTCAGAAGTTTACATACACTCAATTAGTATTTGGCAGCATTGCCATTAAATTGACTAACTTGGGTCAAACGTTTTGGGTAGCCTTCCACAAGCTTCCCACAATAAGTTGGGTGAATTTTAACTTAACTGGAGTCAAATGCCTTCCACAATAAAAGGTTCTGCCCAGAAATGTTTTATAGAATTGAGGTCGGGGCTTTGTGATGGCCTCTCCAAAACCTTGACTTTGTTGTCCTTAAGCCATTATTCCACAACTGGAAGTATGCTTGAGGTCATTGTCCATTTGGAAGACCCATTTGCGACCAAGCTTTAACTTCCTGACTGATGCCTTGAGATGTTACTTCAATATATCCACATAAATGTCCGACCTCATGATGCCATCTATTTTGTGAAATGCACCAGTCCGTCCTGCAGCAAAGCACCCCCACAACATGATGCTGCCTCCCCCGTGCTTCACGTTTGGGATGGTGTTCTTCGGCTTGCAAGCCTCCCTCTTTTTCCTCCAAACATAACAATGGTCATTATGGCCAAACAGTTCTAATTTTGTTTCATTAGAAACATACAAAAAGCACAATCTTTGTCCCCATGTGCAGTTGCAAACCGTAGTCTGGCTTTTCTATGACGGTTTTTGGAGCAGTGGCTTCTTCCTTGCTGAGTGGTCTTTCAGGTTATGTCGATATAGGACTTGTTTTACTGTGGAAATAGATACTTTTGTAACTGTTTCCTCCATCCTCTTCACAAGGTCCTTTGCTGTTGTTCTGGGATTGATTTGCACTTTTCGCACCAAAGTACGTTCATCCCTACGAGACAGAACACGTCTCCTTCCTGAGCGGTATGACGGCTGCGTGGTCCCATAGTGTTTATACTTGCGTACTATTGTTTGTACAGATGAACGTGGTACCTTCAGGCATTTGGAAATTGCTCCCAAGGATGAATCAGGCTTGTGGAGGTCTACAATTTACAATTTGTCCCCTCTATGAGGTCTTGGCTGATTTTCTTTGGATTTTCCCATGATTTCAAGAGGCACTGAGTTTGAAGGTAGGCCTTGAAATACATCCACAGGTACACCTCCAATTGACTCAAATTATGTAAATGAGCCTATCAGAATCTTCTAAAGCCATGACATAATTTTCTGGAATTCTACAAGCTGTTTAAAGGCACAGTCAACATAGTGTATGTAAACTTCTGACCCACTGGAATTGTGATACAGTGAATTATAAGTGAAAATAATCTGTCTGTAAACAATTGTTGGAAAAATGACTTGTGTCATGCACAAAGTAGATGTCCTAACCGACTTGCCAAAACTGTAGTTTGTTAAGAAGAAATTTGTTGAGTGATTGAAAAACGAATTTTAATGACTCCAACCTAAGTGTATGTAAACTTTCGACTTCAACTGTACCTTTACATGAACAAAATGCTCATTATATTTATATTTGGATATGTTGCTGTTGTCCTCTCTGTTGTCCTCTCTGTTGTCCTCTCTGTTGTCCTCTCTGTTGTCCTCTCTGTTGTCCTCTCTGTTGTCCTCTCTGTTGTCCTCTCTGTTGTCCTCTCTGTTGTCCTCTCTGTTGTCCTCTCTGTTGTCCTCTCTGTTGTCCTCTGATCCGTCTGCTGGAGATCAGAGTCTCTCTGGTTGTGTTTCCCCAAAGATCAAAGCCTTTCGTGGTTGTTAGATGGATATTTCAGAGTACCATTCGGAAATGTTCTCATAGATAGATATTTCGGCGGTTGTCTGTATCCTCGTTCTAGGTTCTCTCTGTGGTAACAAAGGATTTTCAAAAGTCCATTCTATAGAATGGAGAGAGAGAGTTTCGGTATTTATGGGGGGTCATAAACTGGTGAGGGGAAGAGAGAGAAAGGGGGTTTTCTGACCCTCACCCAACAGAGCAAAGTCTTGGCAGAAGCTACAATCTATCTACAATATTAAAGCTGATCTACCCCCTAGAAAATAAAGGGATCATAGCTTTCACCTGGATTCACCTGGTCAGTCTATGTCATGGAAAGAGCAGAGCTGTGTTCGAATACTCATACTAACCACACTAACTGTACTATTTGTGACGGAATTGAGTATATAGGATGCTTATTGGTCGTAGTATGGATATAGTTAGTATGCAAAAAGTTAACGGATGTTGTACTAAATTCGCCAAAATATGAGCTATACTCGCAGAGGACATTATTATCAACGTACTTTAGGGCCTTCAATTCTTCAGAAAATAGAGGTATCAGCATAGCCTAGTGGTTAGAGCGTTTGACTAATAACCGAAAGGTTGCAAGTTCAAATCCCCCGAGCTGACAAGGTACAAATCTGTCGTTCTGCCCCTGAACAGGCAGTTAACCCACTGTTCCTAGGCCAGTTAACCCCACTGTTCCTAGACCAGTTAACCCCACTGTTCCTAGACCAGTTAACCCACTGTTCCTAGACCAGTTAACCCCACTGTTCCTAGACCAGTTAACCCACTGTTCCTAGACCAGTTAACCCCACTGTTCCTAGACCAGTTAACCCACTGTTCCTAGACCAGTTAACCCACTGTTCCTAGACCAGTTAACCCACTGTTCCTAGACCAGTTAACCCACTGTTCCTAGACCAGTTAACCCCACTGTTCCTAGACCGTCATTGAAAATAAGAATTTGTTCTTAACTGACTTACCTGGTTAAATAAAGATAAAATAAAATAAATATGTTCTTAACTGACTAAAATAATAAAATAAAATAAATAAATATATATATATATAAAGGTAAAATAAAAGAAGATTTGAAGAAAATTATATTATATTATACATCAAACTTGCCAGTATATACTACTGGATATCTAACTACCCAACGTTTATTGACTTGATGATTCCCATCATTCTGAGCTTAGCTAAATGGTGTAGTCGTTGTGCGTTCTCAATGGACATTCGGGTGCTTTCGTAAATTCGCTCTGGATATCTACACCGATTTCAGAGCACTCTTATCTGAGAGTACCAGAGCACAGAATAATTAATTTATGAGTGCTCAACACCCTTTGAATATGAATGATGTCAGTTAACGTCAGCAAAAAAGCTAAATTAAATTGTTGCCAACAGCACAGTTAGTCACCTCTCTAAATAAATGGTCAGAGTGGTCTCATTTGTGTCTGGATTAGCTAGCAAGCTAGCCAGCTTGGGTACTTGACTACCGTTGTATGGTCAGAATGCTCATATCAACCCTACTCCTCGGCCCGAGCGTATAGTTTGTGCCCCGAGAGCGAAACACTTTGAATTTACAAATGGACAATCTGACAATGCTCTGAATTTTGGACTCTGGCACTCCAGATTAAATTTAAGAACACACCCGAAGTCGTAAAATGTCGTAGTCATTTGTTATTCTAGATAGTAAGAGGTTGCATAGCAACAGCATCAACTTCCGGCGAAGAGCTAGTACACTCAACTGAAAGGATCCTGTTCAGTTACAGTATACTAAAATGAACTAATAGTATGTAGTATATACTCAATAAGTATGTAGTTACAGTATACTAAAATGAACTAATAGTATGTAGTATATACTCAATAAGTATGTAGTATACAGTATACTAAAATGAACTAATAGTATGTAATATATACTCATTAAGTATGTAGTATACAGCAAGTTAGTATGGGTATTCGAACACAGCTCAGGTGTTCATAATGTTTTGTATGCTCAGTGTATAGTTGGCCTACAACTTGAGTTACTTAATGAGAGGGAGCAGCATTGAGCTAGCAACGTCACTTCCTGGAGTAGCTAAAACTGTCTACAAAAATGTCCCACATGAGACACCACCTTAGCAGCCTTCATTTGGCCACAATGCTATTGAGTCACATAGGAATGAATGATGTCATATGGGCCAGAATCCATGGAGCAACAGGAAGTTACCAGTTGTCTTTAACTGTGTGTCCTTTGTTTTTCTCCAGGGTCGTCTGAGGTTCAGGTTGTTGGACCGCCTGACCGAGTCGTTGCCTTAGCTGGTGATGACGTCATTCTGCCATGTTTCCTGAAACCCAGTAACAGTGCTGAGGACATGGCAGTGGAGTGGACAGGATTGAAACTGAAAACAAGGAACGTCCATCTTTACCGTCAAGGTCGAGACTCCAATGAGGATCAGTTTCCATCCTACAGGGGAAGGACATCAATGTTTCATGAAGAACTGAAGAACGGCATCGTCTCCTTAAAGCTGACCAGAGTTACTCTCTCTGATGCTGGAAGCTACAGGTGCTTCATTCCAACACTGACCAGCCAGGTGAAGGAAACCACCGTTCAACTCTTTGTTGGTGAGTCATGAACACTGGAGATGTGATCAGAGGTTGTATTGGTAAATCTGGCTAAATGATTGGCTGCTGAAATATCAACATGTCTTCCTCCCTCATCATTCCTTCCTCTGTTAGAGGTCATGTATTCAGCTGGTCTTCTTCCCTCATCATGTATTCAGCTGGTCTTCCTCCCTCATCATTCCTTCCTCTGTTATAGATCATGTATTCAGCTGGTCTTCCTCCCTTATCATTCCTTCCTCTGTTAGAGATCATGTATTCTGCTGGTCTCTCACACTGTCTGTGTCCCAATATTCCTACCACCTACTGTTGACTCACTGGCTGTGTCCCAATATTCCTACCACCTACTGTTGACTCACTGGCTGTGTCCCAATATTCCTACTACCTACTGTTGACTCACTCTCTATGTCCCAATATTCCTACTACCTACAGTAGTGTCCCAATATTCCTACTACCTACTGTTGACTCACTGCCTGTGTCCCAATATTCCTACTACCTGCTGTTGACTCACTGGGTGTGTCCCAATATTCCTACTACCTACTGTTGACTCACTGCCTGTGTCCCAATATTCCTACTACCTACTGTTGACTCACTGTCTGTGTCCCAATATTCCTACTACCTACTGTTGACTCACAGTAGTTACTATGTACTGATGGTGATACATACTGTAGAGAATGTAATGTATAGTCAACAGCATTGTGCTGTTTTGCTAATTGATTTGTCCAAGGCTTTAGACACAGTGAATTATTGATGTCTGTCAAGTAAAGCTGTTATGGTTTAATGATGATCTCAGTGTTACATCACAATGTATTCAGGTTGATGACATGGTAATACGGGAGTGCTGTAGGGTTCTGTTAATACTGGAGTGTTGCAGGGTTCTGTTAATACTGGAGTACTGCAGGGTTCTGTTAATACTGGAGTGCTGCAGGGTTCTGTTAATACTGGAGTGCTGCAGGGTTCTGGTAATACTGGAGTGCTGCAGGGTTCTGTTAATATTGGAGTGCTGCAGGGTTCTGTTAATACTGGAGTGCTGCAGGGTTCTGTTAATACTGGAGTGCTGCAGGGTTCTGTTAATACTGGAGTGCTGCAGGGTTCTGTTAATATTGGAGTGCTGCAGGGTTCTGTTAATACTGGAGTGCTGCAGGGTTCTGTTAATACTGGAGTGCTGCAGGGTTCTGTTAATACTGGAGTGCTGCAGGGTTCTGTTAATATTGAAGTGCTGCAGGGTTCTGTTAATATTGGAGTGCTGCAGGGTTCTGTTAATACTGGAGTGCTGCAGGGTTCTGTTAATATTGGGGTGCTGCAGGGTTCTGTTAATATTGGAGTGCTGCAGGGTTCTGTTAATATTGGAGTGCTGCAGGGTTCTGTTCATGACTTCTGACCATCTTTCTGTCAATACTCAGTTGTATCTTGTATCTGTGTAGGTGCTGTATCTCAGCCAGTGATCTCTGTTTTATCTTGTATCTGTGTAGGTGCTGTATCTCAGCCAGTGATCTCTGTTTTATCTTGTATCTGTAGGTGCTGTATCTCAGCCAGTGATCTCTGTTTTATCTTGTATCTGTATAGGTGCTGTATCTCAGCCAGTGATCTCTATTGATGGAACTAAAGGCTGGGGGGTGGTCCTGAAGTGTGAGTCTGGAGGCTGGTTTCCTGAACCTGAGATGGAGTGGCTGGACAGTTCTGGAACCATCCTCCCTGCTGATGGACCTCCAGAGAGACACAGAGACTCAGAGGACCTCTACGCTCTGAGACAACATGTCACTGTGGACCAGACTGACACCAACAGGTTCACCTGTAGAGTTCACCAGACGGAGATCAATCACCTGAAGGAGACAGAGATTCATGTCCCAGGTGAGGTCTTCATTGGTTAACCCAAATACCTGAGACCTCTTGTTAGTTAGACTAGTTGGTGGAGGACGGTTTCCTAAGGGATGACCTTATTGGTCTGTTCAGTAGTATGTATAAATGATGCTTTACTTCCTGTACAGTATATATGTAGTGTTGTAATGGTATGACATGACTTCTCTGTTTCAGATGACGTGTTTCCTATATTACCCTACTGGTGGAAGGTTGGTCTACTAATAGCTGCAGCTGTTATAGTTCTCGGAGCTTTTGTAGTTCTCACAGCTTCAGCTGGTGTCTACATGTGGAGAAAACATAGGTGAGTTTAACCTTGATGTCTGACTGGTCCTTGATCTCTGACTGGTCCTTGATCTCTGACTGGTCCTTGATCTCTGACTGGTCCTTGATCTCTGACTGGTCATTGATGTCTCATCATTAAACAAGTGAACTTTCAGTTTACATTTATTTTATTAATTTGTAAACATTTCTGAAGACCTGTTTTTGCTTTGTCATTGTAGGGTATTGTGATGTCATTATGGGGTATTGTGATGTCATTATGGGGTATTGTGATGTCAGTATGGGGTATTGTGATGTCATTATGGGGTATTGTTGTTACGAATATCACCTATTCCTAATCAGTTGTCCCTTTTTCCTTTTCGTTTGTTTCTGTCTAATTGTTTTCAGCTGTTCCTTGTTGGGGTTTTGGGTATTATTTAAGTTTGTTTAGCCCGCTTGTGTTTTTTCGGGCTTATTGTATTTTGTACGAAGGTGGTGTATTGTCTGTTTTGGGTTTTTTGGTTTACGCCTGTGTTTTGGCTTCACCCATTTTTGTACCTGTTCCTGTGGACATTAAAGCGTTTTTTTCCCCGTGAACTTCTGCTCTCTGCGCCACACCCATCACTCTCCCGACGTTACAATTGTGATGTCATTATGGGGTAGTGTGTGTAGATTGAGAAATAATGTGGAATAAATAATGTGGAATAAGTCACTTTATGAATGCACTGAATTAGAAAAATCAGGACATAACTAGGAATGACCCATATACTGTCCATTAGACTCTATTCATTTATACCAGGTTACCTTCAGACCAGTCCTGTATTAGATCAGGATATAACTAGGAATGACCCATATACTGTCCATTAGACTCTATTCATTTATACCAGGTTACCTTCAGACCAGTCCTGTATTAGATCAGGATATAACTAGGAATGACCCATATACTGTCCATTAGACTCTATTCATTTATACCAGGTTACCTTCAGACCAGTCCTGTATTAGATCAGGATATAACTAGGAATGACCCATATACTGTCCATTAGACTCTATTCATTTATACCAGGTTACCTTCAGACCAGTCCTGTATTAGATCAGGATATAACTAGGAATGACCCATATACTGTCCATTAGACTCTATTCATTTATACCAGGTTACCTTCAGACCAGTCCTGTATTAGATCAGGATATAACTAGGAATGACCCATATACTGTCCATTAGACTCTATTCATTTATACCAGGTTACCTTCAGACCAGTCCTGTATTAGATCAGGATATAACTAGGAATGACCCATATACTGTCCATTAGACTCTATTCATTTATACCAGGTTACCTTCAGACCAGACCTGTGAATCTTTTTGTAGAGCAAATCGGATTCAGTTTTCAGGAGAGTTTGACCTTTTTAGAACATGTCTGACCCTCAGGGCAGGTCCTCAGGTCCTCTGAGAGAATGTCATGTTTTTAATGTTTGCTCACCAACATGTATGTTCTGACTGACTATCTGTTCTTGTCCTCAGGGGAGCTGATGACAGGACGTCATCAGAGAACCAAAGTAATCACAGTCTTTATGATTCTCATGTTTCCTACAATTACTGGTCAATTTACTATGAATGTTGTTGCTTCATTCTAAACCTTTATATCTTTTATAGTGGATTGAAGAGATGGAGATACTTTACCTGTCACGATTCCCGCCGAAGTTGGCTCCCCTGCCTGTTCGTTGTCACCGGCCTACTAGCCGCCACCAATCTCTTTTTCCTTTTCTGTTAGTTTAACCTTATTGGTTGCACCTGTTCCTATTTGTGTATTCTTGATTTGCTCGCCTATTTAAGCTTGTGAGGCTCGCTCTTGTTTGTGCGGGATTATTTTGTTTTGAGTTGGAGGTGTTTTGGGTTGGTCAGTGTTTTGGGTTGGTCAGTGTTTTGGGTTGGTCAGTGTTTTCCGCCCTGTGCTTTGGGTTGGTCAGTGTTTTGGGTTGGTCAGTGTTTTGGGTTGGTCAGTGTTTTGGGTTGGTCAGTGTTTTGGGTTGGTCAGTGTTTTGGGTTGGTCAGTGTTTTGGGTTGGTCAGTGTTTTGGGTTGGTCAGTGTTTTGGGTTGGTCAGTGTTTTACACCCTGTGTTTTGGGTTGGTCAGTGTTTTGGGTTGGTCAGTGTTTTGGGTTGGTCAGTGTTTTGGGTTGGTCAGTGTTTTGGGTTGGTCAGTGTTTTACACCCTGTGTTTTGGGTTGGTCAGTGTTTTGGGTTGGTCCGTGTTTTCCCCCCTGTGTTTTGGGTTGGTCAGTGTTTTGGGTTGGTCAGTGTTTTGGGTTGGTCAGTGTTTTGGGTTGGTCAGTGTTTTCCACCCTGTGTTTTGGGCATGACCAGCTGGTTTCTCCACGCATCGCCCCGACAGAAACAAACATCTTTCTGATAAGAAGAGGGGCGGGGCGTAGGCCTTATGGTTAACGAGCCGTGGTGTGGTCACAACAACATACAGGAACTCAAGTCCACCTCAAGTTCACCTGATTTAGAATTCCTCACAATCAAATGTCGACCACATTATCTACCAAGGGAATTCTCTTCGATTATAATCACAGCCATATATATTCCCCCCCAAGCAGACACATCGATGGCTCTGAACGAACTTCATTTGACTCTTTGCAAACTGGAAACCACATATCCTGAGGCTGCATTCATTGTAGCTGGGGATTTTAACAAGGCTAATCTGAAAACAAGACTCCCTAAATTGTATCAGCATATCGATTGCGCAACCAGGGCTGGTAAAACCTTGGATCATTGCTATTCTAACTTCCGCGACGCATATAAGGCCCTCCCCCGCCCCCCTTTCGGAAAAGCTGACCACGACTCCATTTTGTTGCTCCCTGCCTACAGACAGAAGCTAAAACAAGAAGCTCCCACGCTGAGGTCTGTTCAACGCTGGTCCAACCAATCTGACTCCACGCTCCAAGACTGCTTCCATCACGTGGACTGGGATATGTTCCGCATTGCGGCGAACAACAACATTGATGAATACGCCGATTCGGTGTGCGAGTTCATTAGAATGTGCATTGAAGATGTCGTTCCCATAGCAACGATTAAAACATTCCCAAACCAGAAACCGTGGATTGATGGCAGCATTCGCATGAAACTGAAAAGCAGTGACTTCCGTCATCATGAAGTGCTTTGAGAGACTAGTCAAGGACCATATCACCTCCACCCTACCTGACACCCTAGACCCACTCCAATTTGCTTACCGCCCAAATAGGTCCACAGACGATGCAATCTCAACCACACTGCACACTGCCCTAACCCATCTGGACAAGAGGAATACCTATGTGAGAATGCTGTTCATCGGCTACAGCTCAGCATTTAACACCATAGTACCCTCCAAACTCGTCATCAAGCTCGAGACCCTGGGTCTCGACCCAGCCCTGTGCAACTGGGTACTGGACTTCCTGACGGGCCGCCCCCCAGGTGGTGAGGGTAGGTAACAACATCTCCACCCCGCTGATCCTCAACACTGGGGCCCCAGAAGGGTGCGTTCTGAGCCCTCTCCTCTACTCCCTGTTCACCAACGACTGCGTGGCCACGCACGCCTCCAACTCAATCATCAAGTTTGCAGACGACACTACAGTGGTAGGCTTGATTACCAACAATGACGAGACGGCCTACAGGGAGGAGGTGAGGGCCCTCGGAGTGTGGTGTCCTGAAAATAACCTCACACTCAACGTCAACAAAACTAAGGAGATGATTGTGGACTTCAGGAAACAGCAGAGGGAGCACCCCCCTATCCACATCGATGGGACAGTAGTGGAGAGGGTAGTACGTTTTAAGTTCCTCAGCGTACACATCACAGACAAACTGAATTGGTCCACCCACACAGACAGCATTGTGAAGAAGGCGCAGCAGCGCCTCTTCAACCTCAGGAGGCTGAAGAAATTTGGCTTGTCACCAAAAACACTCACAAACTTCTACAGATGCACAATCGAGAGCATCCTGTCGGGCTGTATCACCGCCTGGTACGGCAACTGCTCCGACCACAACCGTAAGGCTCTCCAGAGGGTAGTGAGGTCTGCACAACGCATCACCGGGGGCAAACTACCTGCCCTCTAGGACACCTGCACCACCCGATGTCACAGGAAGGCCATAAAGATCATCAAGGACAACAACCACCCAAGCCACTGCCTGTTAACCCCCTTTATCATCCAGAAGGCGAGGCCAGTACAGGTGGGACCGAGAGACTGAAAAACAGCTTCTATCTCAAGGCCATCAGACTGTTAAACAGCCACCACTAACATTGAGTGGCTGCTGCCAACACACTGACTCAACTCCAGCCACTTTAATAATGGGAATTGATGTAAAATATATCACTGGACACTAGTGGCAGGGTAGCCTAGTGGTTAGAGCGTTGGACTAGGTACCGGAATGTTGCAAGTTCAAACCCCTGAGCTGACAAGGTACAAATCTGTTGTTCTGCCCCTGAACAGGCAGTTAACCCACTGTTCCTAGGCCGTCATTGAATATAATAATTTGTTCTTAACTGACTTGCCTAGTTAAATAAAGGTATAAAAAAAAAAATGCTACTTAATATAATGTTTACATACCCTACATTATTTATCTCATATGTATATACTGTACTCTATATCATCTACTGCATCCTTATGTAATACATGTATCACTAGCCACTTTAAACTATGCTACCTAATATAATGTTTACATACCCTACATTATTCATCTCACCAAGGTGGCATAGCAGTTCAGACGTCTTTTGTCCTCGTCTTGTCGTGTCCTGTATATATATATATTTACAACTTTTTCACATACATTTTTTTTTTTTTTCCATCAACTCATCTTCAAAACACTCTCCTGCAACCCGCCTCACCAATGTATATTTATAAAAAAGTATTATTTACCTCAGATCTGTAATCCTCCAAGAAGCTAGCCAGAAACTCAAAGAAGCTAGCCTGAAACTAGCCAGAAGCTAATCCAGAAGCTAGTTCAGAAGCTAGTTAGCTCCTTTACTGGCAAATCGTTAGTATTCAGCTAACCACGGTTTGTGGTCATCAGCTATCCTTTAGCTCGAAAATCTATCGCCAGTTCTGTACGGCGCAGCGCGGCTCGGAACGGAACATACCGGACCAATTTTTCTCTCCATGTCCCTGGATTTCGACTGCTCTCTGGACATTCATACCCGGATCTCACAGCTAGCTAGCTGCTATCCGTGTGACTATCGGCCTTCGTCGATTCCGGAGCAAACATCAATTATTCCGGAGCTAGCAAGCTCCGTCAATCACTCCTGAGTTCCATCAATCACACCTGGGCTGCAGTCACCTATCCGGACCCGTTTTACTGCCTTCGCGGAGCCCCACCGGGCCTTCACAACTGGACTGCCGACGTTATCTACCCGAAGGAGTTATTCGGCTGGCTACTCCGTCGCGACGTTACCTGAACGCCCATCTGCGGCCTGCTAACCGTTAGCTGTCTTACCGGCTGCTATCTGAATAGACAATCGGACAATTTTTTTTATTTTTTATTATTATTATTATGTTTTCTTCTTGGGCCTCTATAACTATATCTATTGTTTTTATTTTTGTTGTTGTTGTGTGATTTGGATTAATCCCCTCTACCACACGGAACCCCACTAATCTACTGACGGAACGCAAGAGGTGGCTAACAACAGACCTCCATCCTATGCTAGCTTGCTACCGATGCCCTGGCTAGCTGTCTAAATCACCAACCAACCTCTCCACTCACCGGACCCTTTTGATCACTCGACTAAGCATGCCTCTCCTTAATGTCAATATGTCTTGTCCATTGCTGTTCTGGTTAGTGTTTATTGGCTTATTTCACTGTAGAGCCTCTAGTCCTGCTCACTATACCTTATCCAACCTATTAGTTCCACCACCCATGATGCTATTTTATCGCCCCCAGAAACCTCCTTTTACTCTATGTTCCAGATGTTCTAGACGACCAATTCTCATAGCTTTTAGCCGTACCCTTATTCTACTCCTCCTATGTTCCTCTGGCGATGTAGAGGTGAATCCAGGCCCTGCAGTGCCTAGCTCCACTCCTATTCCCCAGGCGCTCTCTTTTGACGACTTCTGTAACCATAATAGCCTTGGTTTCATGCATGTTAACATTAGAAGCCTCCTCCCTAAGTTTGTTCTATTCACTGCTTTAGCACACTCTGCCAACCCGGATGTTCTAGCTGTGTCTGAATCCTGGCTTAGGAAGACCACCAAAAATTCAGACATTTTAATTCCAAACTACAACATTTTCAGACAAGATAGAACTGCCAAAGGGGGCGGTGTTGCAATCTACTGCAAAAGATAGCCTGCAGAGTTCGGTCCTACTATCCAGGTCTGTACCCAAACAATTTGAACTTCTACTTTTAAAAATCCACCCCTCTAAAAACAAGTCTCTCACCGTTGCCGCCTGCTATAGACCACCCTCTGCCCCCAGCTGTGCTCTGGACACCATATGTGAACTGATTGCCCCCCATCTATCTTCAGAGTTCGTGCTGCTAGGTGACCTAAACTGGAACATGCTTAACACCCCAGCCATCCTACAATCTAAACTTGATGCCCTCAATCTCACACAAATTATCAATGAACCTACCAGGTACCTCCCCAAAACCTTAAACACGGGCACCCTCATAGATATCATCCTAACCAACTTCCCCTCTAAATACACCTCTGCTGTCTTCAACCAAGATCTCAGCGATCACTGCCTCATTGCCTGCATCCGTAATGGGTCAGCGGTCAAACGACCTCCACTCATCACTCTAAAATGCTCCCTGAAACACTTCTGCGAGCAGGCCTTTCTAATCGACCTGGCCGGGGTATCCTGGAAGGATATTGATCTCATCCCGTCAGTAGAGGATGCCTGGATATTTTTTTTAAATGCCTTCCTAACCATCTTAAATAAACATGCCCCATTCAAGAAATTTAGAACCAGGAACAGATATAGCCCTTGGTTCTCCCCAGACCTGACTGCCCTTAACCAACACAAAAACATCCTATGGCGTTCTGCATTAGCATCGAACAGCCCCCGTGATATGCAGCTGTTCAGGGAAGCTAGAAACCATTATACACAGGCAGTTAGAAAAGCCAAGGCTAGCTTTTTCAAGCAGAAATTTGCTTCCTGCAACACTAACTCAAAAAAGTTCTGGGACACTGTAAAGTCCATGGAGAATAAGAACACCTCCTCCCAGTTGCCCACTGCACTGAAGATAGGAAACACTGTCACCACTGATAAATCCACCATAATTGAGAATTTCAATAAGCATTTTTCTACGGCTGGCCATGCTTTCCACCTGGCTACTCCTACCCCGGACAACAGCACTGCACCCCCAACAGCAACTCGCCCAAGCCTTCCCCATTTCTCCTTCTCCCAAATCCATTCAGCTGATGTTCTGAAAGAGCTGCAAAATCTGGACCCCTACAAATCAGCCGGGCTAGACAATCTGGACCCTTTCTTTCTAAAGTTATCTGCCGAAATTGTTGCCACCCCTATTACTAGCCTGTTCAACCTCTCTTTCGTGTCGTCTGAGATTCCCAAAGATTGGAAAGCAGCTGCGGTCATCCCCCTCTTCAAAGGGGGGGACACTCTTGACCCAAACTGCTACAGACCTATATCTATCCTACCGTGCCTTTCTAAGGTCTTCGAAAGCCAAGTCAACAAACAGATTACCGACCATTTCGAATCTCACCATACCTTCTCTGCTATGCAATCTGGTTTCAGAGCTGGTCATGGGTGCACCTCAGCCACGCTCAAGGTCCTAAACGATATCTTAACCGCCATCGATAAGAAACATTACTGTGCAGCCGTATTCATTGATCTGGCCAAGGCTTTCGACTCTGTCAATCACCATATCCTCATCGGCAGACTTGACAGCCTTGGTTTTTCAAATGATTGCCTCGCCTGGTTCACCAACTACTTCTCTGATAGAGTTCAGTGTGTCAAATCGGAGGGTCTGCTGTCCGGACCTCTGGCAGTCTCTATGGGGGTGCCACAGGGTTCAATTCTTGGACCGACTCTCTTCTCTGTATACATCAATGAGGTCGCTCTTGCTGCTGGTGAGTCCCTGATCCACCTCTACGCAGACGACACCATTCTGTATACTTCCGGCCCTTCTTTGGACAGTGTGTTAACAACCCTCCAGGCAAGCTTCAATGCCATACAACTCTCCTTCCGTGGCCTCCAATTGCTCTTAAATACAAGTAAAACTAAATGCATGCTCTTCAACCGATCGCTACCTGCACCTACCCGCCTGTCCAACATCACTACTCTGGACGGCTCTGACTTAGAATACGTGGACAACTACAAATACTTAGGTGTCTGGTTAGACTGTAAACTCTCCTTCCAGACCCATATCAAACATCTCCAATCCAAAGTTAAATCTAGAATTGGCTTCCTATTTCGCAACAAAGCATCCTTCACTTATGCTGCCAAACATACCCTTGTAAAACTGACCATCCTACCAATCCTCGACTTTGGCGATGTCATTTACAAAATAGCCTCCAATACCCTACTCAACAAATTGGATGCAGTCTATCACAGTGCAATCCGTTTTATCACCAAAGCCCCATATACTACCCACCATTGCGACCTGTACGCTCTCGTTGGCTGGCCCTCGCTTCATACTCGTCGCCAAACCCACTGGCTCCATGTCATCTACAAGACCCTGCTAGGTAAAGTCCCCCCTTATCTCAGCTCGCTGGTCACCATAGCATCTCCCACCTGTAGCACACGCTCCAGCAGGTATATCTCTCTAGTCACCCCCAAAACCAATTCTTTCTTTGGCCGCCTCTCCTTCCAGTTCTCTGCTGCCAATGACTGGAACGAACTACAAAAATCTCTGAAACTGGAAACACTTATCTCCCTCACTAGCTTTAAGCACCAACTGTCAGAGCAGCTCACAGATTACTGCACCTGTACATAGCCCACCTATAATTTAGCCCAAACAACTACCTCTTTCCCAACTGTATTTAATTTTTATTTATTTATTTATTTTGCTGCTTTGCACCCCATTATTTTTTATTTCTACTTTGCACATTCTTCCATTGCAAAACTACCATTCCAGTATTTTACTTGCTATATTGTACTTACTTTGCCATCATGGCCTTTTTTGCCTTTACCTCCCTTCTCACCTCATTTGCTCACATTGTATATAGACTTGTTTATACTGCATTATTGACTGTATGTTTGTTTTTACTCCATGTGTAACTCTGTGTCGTTTTATCTGTCGAACTGCTTTGCTTTATCTTGGCCAGGTCGCAATTGTAAATGAGAACTTGTTCTCAACTTGCCGACCTGGTTAAATAAAGGTAAAATAAAAAAATAAATATACTGTCTGGGTGAAGGGTCTGGGACAATATACTGTCTGGAATGAGGGGTCTGGGGCAATATACTGTCTGGAATGAGGGGTCTGGGGCAATATACTGTCTGGAATGAGGGGTCTGGGGCAATATACTGTCTGGGATGAGGGGTCTGGGGCAATATACTGTCTGGGTGAGGGGTCTGGGACAATATACTGTCTGGGATGAGGGGTCTGGGGCAATATACTGTCTGGGATGAGGGGTCTGGGACAATATACTGTCTAGGATGAGGGGTCTGGGACAATATACTGTCTGGGATGAGGGGTCTGGGACAATATACTGTCTGGGATGAGGGGTCTGGGGCAATATACTGTCTGGGATGAGGGGTCTGGGGCAATATACTGTCTGGGATGAGGGGTCTGGGGCAATATACTGTTTGGGATGAGGGGTCTGGGGCAATATACTGTCTAGGATGAGGGGTCTGGGGAAATGTACTGTCTGGGATGAGGGGTATTAATGAGAGTTATGAGTTAATTCAGTGTGAAGTTTCTAATGGCAGCCTGTAGTACCCCGGTTGGCCTTCAACTTGAGTTACTTAATGAGAGGGGGCAGCACTGAGCTAGCCTGCATGTTTTGTCTAATGGAAGCCTGCAGTACCCCGGTTGGCCTTCAACTTGAGTTACTTAATGAGAGGGGGCAGCACTGAGCTAGCCTGCATGTTATGTGTAATGGCAGCCTGCAGTACCCCGGTTGGCCTTCAACTTGAGTTACTTAATGAGAGGGGGCAGCACTGAGCTAGCCTGCATGTTATGTTTAATGGCAGCCTGCAGTACCCCGGTTGGCCTTCAACTTGAGTTACTTAATGAGGGTATGTGATGTCATTGTGAGATATTGTGATATCATTATGGGGTATTGTGATGTCATTGTGGGGTATTGTGATGTCATTATGGGGTATTGTGATGTCATTATGGGGTATTGTGATGTCATTATGGGGTATTGTGATGTCATTATGGGGTATTGTGATGTCATTATGGGGTATTGTGATGTCATTATGGGGTATTGTGATGTCATTGTGGGGTATTGTGATGTCATTATGGGGTATTGTGATGTCATTATGGGGTATTGTGATGTCATTATGGGGTATTGTGATGTCATTATGGGGTATTGCTTTGTCATTATGGGGTATTGTGATGTCATTATGGGGTATTGCTTTGTCATTATGGGGTATTGTGATGTCATTATGGGGTTTTGCTTTGTCATTATGGGGTATTGCTTTGTCATTATGGGGTATTGCTTTGTCATTATGGGGTATTGTGATGTCATTATGGGGTATTGTGATGTCATTATGGGGTATTGTGATGTCATTATGGGGTATTGCTTTGTCATTATGGGGTATTGTGATGTCATTATGGGGTATTGTGATGTCATTATGGGGTATTGTGTGTAGATTGAGGGCAAAAAAAGGATTGAATCCATTTTAGAATAAGGCTTTAACCTGACAAAGATGTTGGTTCCCAATTGGGGATCAGCCCTCCTCCCCAAAGGGGGCAGCAATCAGCCCTATCCCCAAGAGGTTTTAACGTAACAAAATGTGGAAAAAGTCAAGGAATGACCCATATACTGTCCATTAGGCTCTATTCATTTATACCAGGTTACCTTCAGACCAGTCCTGTATTAGATCAGGATATAACTAGGAATGACCCATATACTGTCCATTAGACTCTATTCATTTATACCAGGTTACCTTCAGACCAGTCCTGTATTAGATCAGGATATAACCAGGTTACCTTCAATAACACTGATAGGTCAACTGTTTCTCACAGATCTCATGGTTTTAATGGTTATACTGTATATTAATTTTTTTAAACTTCAAACTTTTTAATAATTATTTTTGTAATGTAATCATTCTTTGTTTTCTTTTGTCTACAGAGAAGAAGTGGAAGAAGAAGAAGAAGCGTAGAGAACTACTGGAACGATAGTACGATGGTAGAGAACAATGTAAGTGGGTTTATTACTATAATACTGATGGGTCAACTGTTAATCACAGACCTCATGGTTTATTACTATAATACTGATGGGTCAACTGTTAATCACAGACCTCATGGTTTATTACTAGAATACTGATGGGTCAACTGTTAATCACAGACCTCATGGTTTATTACTATAATACTGATGGGTCAACTGTTAATCACAGACCTCATGGTTTATTACTAGAATACTGATGGGTCAACTGTTAATCACAGACCTCATGGTTTATTACTATAATACTGATGGGTCAACTGTTAATCACAGACCTCATGGTTTATTACTAGAATACTGATGGGTCAACTGTTAATCACAGACCTCATGGTTTATTACTATAATACTGATGGGTCAACTGTTAATCACAGACCTCATGGTTTATTACTAGAATACTGATGGGTCAACTGTTAATCACAGACCTCATGGTTTATTACTATAATACTGATGGGTCAACTGTTAATCACAGACCTCATGGTTTATTACTAGAATACTGATGGGTCAACTGTTAATCACAGACCTCATGGTTTATTACTATAATACTGATGGGTCAACTGTTAATCACAGACCTCATGGTTTATTACTATAATACTGATGGGTCAACTGTTAATCACAGACCTCATGGTTTATTACTAGAATACTGATGGGTCAACTGTTAATCACAGACCTCATGGTTTATTACTAGAATACTGATGGGTCAACTGTTAATCACAGACCTCATGGTTTTAATGGGTCAGTATATTCATTTGTTTTAAAATGAATGACTGTGTAAATTATACATGTATATGTAAATTACTGTGTACGTTATACTGCATTTCCTTGTCTTTGTCCACAGACAAATTGAAAAGGGAATTGAAGCGTAAGTAGTTCTACAGTATATAACTCTACATCTAACCTGACTAGTAATGTCCTCTACATCTAACCTGACTAGTAATGTCCTCTTGTTCTACAGTATATAACTCTACATCTAACCTGACTAGTAATGTCCTCTACATCTAACCTGACTAGTAATGTCCTCTACATCTAACCTGACTAGTAATGTCCTCTTGTTCTACAGTATATAACTCTACATCTCGCCTGACTAGTAATGTCCTCTACATCTAACCTGACTAGTAATGTCCTCTACATCTAACCTGACTAGTAATGTCCTCTACATCTAACCTGACTAGTAATGTCCTCTACATCTAACCTGACTAGTAATGTCCTCTTGTTCTACAGTATATAACTCTACATCTAACCTGACTAGTAATGTCCTCTACATCTAACCTGACTAGTAATGTCCTCTACATCTAACCTGACTAGTAATGTCCTCTACATCTAACCTGACTAGTAATGTCCTCTACATCTAACCTGACTAGTAATGTCCTCTTGTTCTACAGTATATAACTCTACATCTAACCTGACTAGTAATGTCCTCTACATCTAACCTGACTAGTAATGTCCTCTACATCTAACCTGACTAGTAATGTCCTCTACATCTAACCTGACTAGTAATGTCCTCTACATCTAACCTGACTAGTAATGTCCTCTTGTTCTACAGTATATAACTCTACATCTAACCTGACTAGTAATGTCCTCTACATCTAACCTGACTAGTAATGTCCTCTACAACTAACCTGACTAGTAATGTCCTCTACATCTAACCTGACTAGTAATGTCCTCTACATCTAACCTGACTAGTAATGTCCTCTTGTTCTACAGTATATAACTCTACATCTAACCTGACTAGTAATGTCCTCTACATCTAACCTGACTAGTAATGTCCTCTACATCTAACCTGACTAGTAATGTCCTCTTGTTCTACAGTATGTAACTCTACATCTAACCTGACTAGTAATGTCCTCTTGTTCTACAGTATGTAACTCTACATCTAACCTGACTAGTAATGTCCTCTACATCTAACCTGACTAGTAATGTCCTCTTGTTCTACAGTATATAACTCTACATCTGTTTTCAGGTGCCATATTTGTGGACGTCCATAAGGATCAACTCATTCAGAGGGTTACCAAGGTGATGCCCATCATGTATCAGCTGTTTTATAAGGAGTTGTACTGTAACATCAGGATCCACCAGATGACCAGACAGGAACAGATGGAACTGTTGTACAAGGCCCTAGAAGAAGCAGAAGACACAAGAAGGGTGAAATTAGACTTTTACAGGATTCTACTGGATCTGTTTCCTCACCTTGTCATCAACCTGGGTAAGAACCTCTCTACCTCTGGTTACATATCACTGGAATATAAACCTTATCTAGTCTATCACCTGGGTAAGAACCTCTCTACCTCTGGTTACATATCACTGGAATATAAACCTTATCTAGTCTATCACCTGGGTAAGAACCTCTCTACTGGCTGTACTGGGTAGACCAGAGGAACCAGGCTCTGAGGGGTGACCAGTCCTCTACTGACTGTACTGGGTAGACCACAGGAACCAGGCTCTGAGGGGTGACCAGTCCTCTACTGGGTAGAGAGGAACCAGGCTCTGAGGGGTGACCAGTCCTCTACTGGGTAGCGAGGTACCAGGCTCTGAGGGGTGACCAGTCCTCTACTGGGTAGAGAGGAACCAGGCTCTGAGGGGTGACCTCTACTGTTTTCCTGTCTGTCTGTCTGTCTGTCTGTCTGTCTGTCTATGTTCCTGTCTGTCTGTCTGTCTGTCTGTCTGTCTGTCTGTCTGTCTGTCTGTCTGTCTGTCTGTCTGTCTGTCTGTCTGTCTGTCTGTCTGTCTGTCTGTCTGTGTTCCTGTCTGTCTGTCTATGTTCCTGTCTGTCTGTCTATGTTCATGTTTGTATGTCTGTCTGTCTATGTTCCTGTCTGTCTGTGCTCCTGTCTGTCTGTCTGTCTATGTTCCTGTCTGTCTGTCTATGTTCCTGTCTGTCTGTCTGTCTGTCTGTCTGTCTGTCTGTCTGTCTGTCTGTCTGTCTGTCTGTCTGTCTGTCTGTCTGTCTGTCTGTCTGTCTGTCTGTCTGTCTGTCTGTCTGTCTGTCTGTCTGTCTGTCTGTGTTCCTGTCTGTCTATGTTCCTGTCTGTCTGTCTATGTTCATGCCTGTCTGTCTGTCTATGTTCCTGTCTGTCTGTCTGTCTGTCTATGTTCCTGTCTGTCTGTCTGTCTTTCTGTCTGTGTTCCTGTCTGTCTGTCTATGTACCTGTCTGTCTATGTTCCTGTCTGTCTGTCTATGTACCTGTCTGTCTGTCTATGTACCTATGTTCCTGTCTGTCTGTCTATGTTCCTGTCTGTCTCTCTATGTACCTGTCTGTCTCTCTATGTACCTCTCTCTGTCTATGTACCTCTCTCTGTCTATGTTCCTGTCTGTCTATGTTCCTGTCTGTCTCTCTATGTACCTGTCTATCTGTCTATGTACCTCTCTCTGTCTATGTACCTCTCTCTGTCTATGTTCCTGTCTGTCTCTCTATGTACCTGTCTATCTGTCTATGTACCTCTCTCTGTCTATGTACCTGTGTCTGTCTATGTTCCTGTCTGTCTGTCTATGTTCCTGTCTGTCTGTCTATGTACCTGTCTGTCTGTCTGTCTTTCTGTCTGTCTGTCTGTCTGTCTGTCTTTCTGTCTATGTTCCTGTCTATGTACCTGTCTTTCTGTCTGTGTTCCTGTCTGTCTGTCTATGTACCTGTCTGTCTATGTTCCTGTCTGTCTGTCTATGTACCTGTCTGTCTGTCTATGTTCCTGTCTGTCTCTCTATGTACCTGTCTATGTACCTCTCTCTGTGTATGTACCTCTCTCTGTCTATGTTCCTGTCTGTCTATGTTCCTGTCTGTCTCTCTATGTACCTGTCTATCTGTCTATGTACCTCTCTCTGTCTATGTACCTCTCTCTGTCTATGTACCTGTCTGTCTGTCTATGTACATGTCTATCTGTCTATGTTCCTGTCTCTGTCTATGTTCCTGTCTGTCTGTCTGTCTGTCTGTCTGTCTGTCTGTCTGTCTGTCTATGTACCTGTCTATGTTCCTGTCTGTCTGTCTGTCTATGTTCCTGTCTGCCTGTCTGTCTATGTTCCTGTCTGTCTGTCTGTCTATGTTCCTGTCTGTCTGTCTATGTTAGCGAGAATAAAGTACAGACAGACAGGTACATAGACAGACAGACAGGAACATAAGAGAGAATAAAGTAGACGGCACAGGTCAACATTTTGATTGATGACCCTGTGTCCATGATGACGTGTACATGTCCAAATATGGGCCTCCGGCCAGGCCATCCTGTTCCTGTGGTCACGTGTTAGAGGGTGTGTTATTTTATATCTATATTGCATCCTTTGAAGTAGTCATGCTGATTGATGTCTAGGGACCTGCTTGAACTGGGGGGGGGGGTGTTCAGTGTCTGAACTTTTGAACGTGTATGGCCCCCACCCCCAGTTTTATTGCCCTTATAAGCAGGAATGTCGGGGTATTGGCTGTGGCAGACGCATTATAAATGTCCAAAACAAGGCACGCAATTTTTTAAATAAATAATATTAAACGTAAAAATATGTCTCTGCAGCTCATGTCATGAATCCAATGACAAAAGCCTGGAGGATGTTTTAAAGTAGTTTTGTGTACAAGTGAGGGACATATGTCTTACACATTTCAACCTGAGGAATCTACGGTTAAGATATTCACAGATATTCACAGACAGCGGCTCCAAACCCCTTTATCGGGCAGAACCCGAGAGTTTTTCTCCAGCGCTAAGGATGAGAGAATGGCTTAAGATAAGACTCGTGCTTTCAAATTGAACTTCAAGTTCTGTCTGTCTGTCTGTCTGTCTGTCTGTCTGTCTGTCTGTCTGTCTGTCTGTCTGTCTGTCTGTCTGTCTGTCTGTCTGTCTGTCTGTCTGTCTGTCTGTCTGTCTGTCTGTCTGTCTGTCTGTCTGTCTATGTACCTGTGTATTTACTCCTTACTCCTTATGTCCAGCTCTCCCATATCAATACCAGGTCTATTAACTCCTTATGTCCAGCTCTCCCTCATCAATACCAGGTCTATTAACTCCTTATGTCCAGCTCTCCCTCATCAATACCAGGTCTATTAACTCCTTATGTCCAGCTCTCCCATATCAATACCAGGGCTTTTTACTACTCATCAATACCAGGGCTATTTACTCCTCATCAATACCAGGGCTATTTACTCCTCATCAATACCAGGGCTATTTACTCCTCATCAATACCTGGCCTATTTACTCCTCATCAATACCAGGGCTATTTACTCCTCATCAATACCAGGGCTATTTACTCCTCATCAATACCAGGGCTATTTACTCCTCATCAATACCAGGGCTATTTACTCCTCATCAATACCAGGGCTATTTACTCCTCATCAATACCTGGCCTATTTACTCCTCATCAATACCTGGCCTATTTACTCCTCATCAATACCTGGCCTATTTACTCCTCATCAATACCAGGGCTATTTACTCCTCATCAATACCAGGGCTATTTACTCCTCATCAATACCAGGGCTATTTACTCCTCATCAATACCAGGGCTATTTACTCCTCATCAATACCAGGGCTATTTACTCCTCATCAATACCAGGGATATTTACTCCTCATCAATACCTGGCCTATTTACTCCTCATCAATACCAGGGCTATTTACTCCTCATCAATACCAGGGCTATTTACTCCTCATCAATACCAGGGCTATTTACTCCTCATCAATACCTGGCCTATTTACTCCTCATCAATACCTGGCCTATTTACTCCTCATCAATACCAGGGCTATTTACTCATCAATACCTGGCCTATTTACTCCTCATCAATACCAGGGCTATTTACTCCTCATCAATACCAGGGCTATTTACTCCTCATCAATACCAGGGCTATTTACTCCTCATCAATACCAGGGATATTTACTCCTCATCAATACCTGGCCTATTTACTCCTCATCAATACCAGGGCTATTTACTCCTCATCAATACCAGGGCTATTTACTCCTCATCAATACCAGGGCTATTTACTCCTCATCAATACCTGGCCTATTTACTCCTCATCAATACCTGGCCTATTTACTCCTCATCAATACCAGGGCTATTTACTCATCAATACCTGGCCTATTTACTCCTCATCAATACCAGGGCTATTTACTCCTCATCAATACCAGGGCTATTTACTCCTCATCAATACCAGGGCTATTTACTCCTCATCAATACCTGGCCTATTTACTCCTCATCAATACCTGGCCTATTTACTCCTCATCAATACCAGGGCTATTTACTCCTCATCAATACCAGGGCTATTTACTCCTCATCAATACCAGGGCTATTTACTCCTCATCAATACCAGGGCTATTTACTCCTCATCAATACCAGGGCTATTTATTTTTTTAATTTTTATTTCACCTTTATTTCACCAGGTAGGCTAGTTGAGAACACCTTTATTTAACCAGGTAGGCTAGTTGAGAACACCTTTATTTAACCAGGTAGGCTAGTTGAGAACACCTTTATTTAACCAGGTAGGCTAGTTGAGAACACCTTTATTTAACCAGGTAGGCTAGTTGAGAACACCTTTATTTAACCAGGTAGGCGAGTTGAGAACACCTTTATTTAACCAGGTCGGCCAGTTGAGAACAAGTTCTCATTTACAATTGCGACCTGGCCAAGATAAAGCAAAGCAGTTCGACAGATAAAACGACACAGAGTTACACATGGAGTAAAACAAACATACAGTCAATAATACAGTATAAACAAGTCTATATACAATGTGAGCAAATGAGGTGAGAAGGGAGGTAAAGGCAAAAAAGGCCATGGTGGCCTTAAATACAATATAGCAAGTAAAACACTGGAATGGTAGTTTTGCAATGGAAGAATGTGCAAAGTAGAAATAAAAAATAATGGGGTGCAAAGGAGCAAAATAAATTAATTAATTAAATACAGTTGGGAAAGAGGTAATTGTTTGGGCTAAATTATAGGTGGGCTATGTACAGGTGCAGTAATCTGTGTATGTATGTATGTATATGCGTTGGAAGAACTGGTTTACGGACGAAGTGATCTGATGGCCTTAAGAGTCGCTTCAGAGTGACAATTTTAGCATGTGAACAATTTGATACTGCAAATGCGACAAACTGTATTCATATGTATTTTCCAAAGCATGCAAGGATGTAAACTTCTTTTCAACAGTGTTCAGTTTTAAATGGCGCGATATTTTCCGAACACTTATGAATAAGCAGGGCAGTGTTTTCGAAAATCGTGAACAATTACGGCGATGGCCGAGGTTATCGTTGAGACATACCCAGGACCCACAAGGCCGAAGGAGGATCTTTCCCTGGAGTGAAAACGTCCGGAGCTTCGATGGAGCGGGCAAGCGAATTGGAAACGGATAATGGCCTCGCCCAGACGCCTATCCTATTCATTCACTCTATGCTCCCCCTCTACCCCTCAGTAAACATTGACGCACACGTACGTCACACCACATGTCTAACAGCACAGTAATAATAACACACTAGTTTAGCTAATAATAGTCAGACGGAAAATAACGGAAAATAACACCCGACTGTATCTCTTGTCAGAGTGAAAAAAGTGAAAAATATATTTGAAGTTTTGTTTGCATATTATCGTGATATTATTGGAATATTAAACACGAGTTATTTCTGTTTTTCCAAATGTAATATATATTATAAGTATAAGTATATATAAGTTAAAGTGTATATATTTCATATAATATAACTGTTAATATTCTCTAACATTTGTTAGGGGCCCTATCATTTACGCAGCTTTAAGATTTCGACTCGCTAAATTGTCTGAAAAGTAACCGCTATGTCTATGCGTTTAAAAAGAAACCTGTCTTGAGAAGCCCAGTTGGGGCTACATCTAATGAACGGAAGGACATCTTGGGTCACTGTTCTTCAGATCTCATATTATCCCTCTGTTTGATTGCTTTGAATCTTCTCACACAATTGAAAAAAATGAAAGAGACAAAAGACCCATCAAACTGTTTGCCAATAAAAGGGTCAGTCTTCAAAAGAAACGACATAGCATACAACAGTCTGGCGGTTTTATTCTACCTTTACTAAGTATAGCCCTTCATCACCAGCCGTATTGCTGCCAGACGTGGGGGTTGAACACAGAGGGTGATGGCCAATAAAATGTATCTGGTGCTACAACAAGAGTTGGATAGACTTAAAAAGACAAGTGCAGGGTCCTGAAATATCAGACAAACAGACATACGGCCATGAAGGATATTTTGAATCAAAAAGGATTGAACCCCTATGATAAGATCCAAAAATACACAAACCTCTTGCAAAGGTATTTGGCCTTGGTGAATCAAGGGGAGAGAGAGACCGGCCATTTAACTATTTCCCTACCGAACCCTTTAAAAGATGACGAGCCTAGCGAGAGCCAAGCCCCTGTAATGCCTGTACCTGTGAGCTTACCGTCTGAAGATCAAATGCCTGTTGAAGATAAAGTTATGCATGACTTGTTAACCCATGTTCCGGCACGTAGCAGGAAAAATGTTAGCTACATTATGAACAAGCTAAAAGACTCAAATGGGGCAGCTACTTGGAACGACAAAGGAGAGTTTTCCTTCAGGGTTCGGTTGTCAAAGGTTCACATATGCTTGACTTGCTTAAAAGTACCACATCTGCCCACAAGGTTGCTGATGACAGAAGACCTCCAGGGTGTCTTCAGTTTCTTAAGGCCCTGGCCATCCTCAACATTCCCCTCTCGGGTGTACCCAACTATAAGCTTCGCCAACAGATTCCCTCTTTAAAACAAAAACAAAAACCTTCAACGAGATACAGCCCCCCTAAAGATGCCCCAACCACCCTGCCTCCCTATGAGATGAATGATGATAACCCATTTACCCCCCTGAACGCCTCCGGACCTTTCCCGATCTCTCTGAATGGACTTTTGAATGACTATGATTAAATTCAATACATTTTTATTTGAAAAATTAAGCAATTTAACATTTGTGGCATTCCTGAAACATTTGACATGAGCATACACCTTGATTACACGGTCTTAAAGGATACATCACTTCTTACATCATCCTTATAAAGAGACATAACATCTTCAAAAGATCGGGCTCTTTGGCATAGGTAGAATACACAGTGTTGACCGCATGTAGCTGAAAGGTTATCTTGCACCTGTTTGATGTTGTAGTATATCTTTGAGCAGTTTTTGGTCAGAAAATCTTTAATAGATTTGGGGAAATGTGAAAAACCGGGGGGAAAGCCATAGGAATCAAAAAAAGTTGAGATTTTTCTTCCTCCTTCCTCTTCTAATGTCACAGCTAGCCAATGTTCACCCGGCATGTGTTTAGGATGGGTATTGACAATAAACATGGCAGGCCGCACCTTCCATTTCTCCATAGGTAATTCATCACAAGCCAACACTCCGCAAAATTGTTTTCCAATCAGTCGGCTCATGAGCCCTTCCAACTCTTGGGTATTCATGAGATCCTTAATAATAATCAACGATCCTTAATAATAATCTACTTAAACCTGTCTTCGGCTCCAAGATTGAATCAGAGCATAAACAATCATGCTAACGGTGTACGGAAACGCATTTCCAGGTTACCTTGGGACACCACCGAAAGATTTCCTGAGGTCATCAGGGGATAAATTGAAAGCAAACATTGTGTAACCCTCTGCAAAATCATTTCTGTCAATAGGTAAAGAGAGATCTTTTAGATGCCTCCCGGTAGCCAGGAATAGATTGTAAAATTCTCGCACAGATATGTTGTTATTAAATTACAGTTACGTCCATCCTGACATAGAGCTACATACTCTGCGTTGAAGATTAAATGGGTTTTTATTTATTTTATTTTTGAAGACGAAACTTGGTGAGCGTAGGTTTGGCATAATGGGCAGTTGGCCCCGAACAAGATGGCATCTAGGCCTTAACGGTTTTTGAGTTATGGCCATTTTTCTGCAATTAAAAGGTCCAAAATGAAAATAGAGCAATAATTTTTTTTCACGTCAAAGTCAAGGAGCCTCCGGTGTCAATAAAAAAAGAACCAGACATTTATCTATCGTCATTTAACCTGACAAAGATGTTGGTTCCCAATTGGGGAACAGCCCCCCCCACCGTCAGCTGGAACGGTGGCGCACGGAATGCAAAAATATTCGTAGAAATATTTAACCTCCACACATTAACATGTCCAATAGCTCAAATGAAAGATAAACAACTTGTTTATCTATCCAGCAAGTCAGATTTCTAAAATGTTTTACGGCGAAAACATAGCACATATTTATGTCAAACCACCACCGAATACACACCGAAGACACAGCTAATTTCCATAGCCAAATTGAACAAAATATGCACCAAACGCATTAAAATACAAATAATTTCACTAACCTTTTGAAATCTTCATCAGATGACAGTAATATAACATGTTACATACATGTTACATGTACATTTATGTTTTTTTCAATAAAATGCCATAAAATATCCATAAATCTCTGTTTACAATGACGCATTGTTAAAAAAATGCTACTCAAATGTCTGGAGAAATGACGATGGCTTCTGCACACGCCGTCAGCTAACATGGAATACACAACATAAACTTTGACTAAATATGCATGTTCTGCATATATATAGAAAGATATACTTCTTCTAAATGCAATCGCTGTGTTACATTTATTTTTAACTTTACAGATTTCGTTCACTAGGCTATAATGTGAGTCGGCGCTCAGGAATTAGCATTTTGGCTCCTCTATCTCGGAGTCCACAGAAACCCAAATTTAACACATAAATGTTCCCTTACCTTTGCTGTTCTTCCATCAGAAGACCTGGAAGGGTTTATACTTACCAAAAACAGCTTTAGTTTTGAAGTCTGTGTCTTTCGGGTTATCAAACACGACATATTTCGGTTGAAATGCAGCCAAAAAGTAAAGTTAGTGCGCACCAAAACGTCGAAATTACATATTATATGTTGACTAAACTTGTCAAACTTGGTTCAGAACACAGCGTTAGCATGCTATATAGCTTCACCGCAATTCTCAGGACAAAGAGAAACACACGCATCGTTTAATCAATCTTGAAAGAAAGACACCACAGCAGCAGATTGCGCGTGAGAGTAACCTGTTTTCTCGCGCGACCGAAAGGTTTCGGCTGTCATTACTCTCGTGAGCGCGCGATTCACACAATGAGAAGCCCCATTGAAAGCGGACACCGCGCTGAAGGCATAGGAACTGTTCCCAGGACTGTAGGTGCTTGGGAAGGGTGGGGGCGATGACGTCAAAGTTGGGCCAACTTTTTGGATGACAAGAGAGAGTTTGGGAGAATGAGTGCCCTGAGAGTTCTGCTTTACTTACAGACATAATTTAAACGGTTTTAGAAGCTTTAGAGTGTTTTCTATTCAATAATAATTTTTAATTGCATATATTAGCAATTTTTTACAGATTTTTTTTCTGTTTACCATGGGCACGCAATCACCCCAAAGGGGGCAGCAATCAGCCCTATCCCCAACAGGTTTAAGCTGCCCGTATTGGAGGCGTGATCAACCAAACCTATAACTGTATCGCGGTAAAGGGCCTAGAAATAGGTTTTCTTGACTGCAGATTCTGCTGCCAACAGGTATGCTAAAGGTTTTCGTGGTAATTCTTTGGAGAGGGTAAATCAAATCAAATGTATTTAATATAGCCCTTCGTACATCAGCTGATATCTCAAAGTGCTGTACAGAAACCCAGCCTAAAACCCCAAACAGCAAGCAATGCAGGTATAGAAGCACGGTGGCTCGTGTTCAAGAAGGCAGTGAGTTGCTGCGCAACAGCTTTTTTTCAAAAAAATTACGTGAGATTCAAAATAGGCCGATAGTTTTTTATATTTTCTGGGTCAAGGTTTGGCTTTTTCAAGAGAGGCTTTATTACTACCACTTTTAGTGAGTTTGGTACACATCCAGTGGATAGAGAGCCGTTTATTATGTTCAACATAGGAGGGCCAAGCACAGGAAGCAGCTCTTTCAGTAGTTTAGTTGGAATAGGGTCCGGTATGCAGCTTGACGGTTTAGAGGCCATGATTATTTTCATCATTGTGTCAAGAGATATAGTACTAAAACACTTGAGCGTCTCTCTTGATCCTAGGTCCTGGCAGAGTTGTGCAGACTCAGGACAACTGAGCTTTGAAGGAATACGCAGATTTAAAGAGGAGTCCGTAATTTGCTTTCTAATAATCATAATCTTTTCCTCAAAGAAGTTCATGAATTTATCACTGCTGAAGTGAAAGCCATCCTCTCTTGGGGAATGCTGCTTTTTAGTTAGCTTTTCGACAGTATCAAAAAGGAATTTCGGATTGTTCTTATTTTCCTCAATTAAGTTAGAAAAATAGGATGATCGAGCAGCAGGAAGGGGTCTTCGGTACTGCTCGGTACCGTCCTTCCAAGCTAGTCGGAAGACTTCCAGTTTGGTGTGGCCTCATTTCCGTTCCAATTTTCTGGAAGCTTGCTTCAGAGCTTGGGTATTTTCTGTGTACCAGGGAGCTCGTTTCTTATGAGAAATGTTTTTAGTTTTTTAGGGGTGCAACTGCATCTAGGGTATTGCGCAAGGTGGTTAACTGATTTTTGTCCTCTGGTTTCCTTGGGTAGACAGAGGGAATCTGGAAGGACATCAAGGAATCTTTGTGTTGTCTGTGAATTTATAGCACGACTTTTGATGTTCCTTGGTTGGGGTCTGAGCAGATTATTTGTTGCAATTGCAAACGTAATAAAATGGTGGTCCGATAGTCCAGGATTATGAGGAAAAACATTAAGATCCACAACATTTATTCCATGGGACAAAACTAGGTCCAGAGTATGACTGTGACAGTGAGTGGGTCCAGAGACATGTTGGACAAAACCCACTGAGTCGATGATGGCTCCGAAAGCCTTTTGGAGTGGGTCTGTGGACTTTTCCATGTGAATATTAAAGTCACCAAAGATTAGAATATTATCTGCTATGACTACAAGGTCTGATAGGATATCAGGGAACTCAATGAGGAACGCTGTATATGGCCCAGGAGGCCTGTAAACAGTAGCTATAAAAAGTGATTGAGTAGGCTGCATAGATTTCATAACTAGAAGCTCAAAAGACGAAAACGGCATTTTTGCGAAAACGCCGCCTTTGCGGCCAGTGACGTCTACCGCCGCCCGAAAAAGGAGAGGGACCGAATTCGGTGGAAGTCGTGACAATTTGCTATTATAAAAGTTAGCAACACCTCCGCCTTTGCAGGATGCGCGCTGGATATGGTCACTAGTGTATCCAGGAGGTGAGGCCTCATTTAAAACAGTAAATTCATCAGGCTTAAGCCATGTTTCAGTCAGGCCAATCACATCAAGATTATGATCAGTGATTAGTTCATTGACTATAATTGCTTTTGAAGTAAGGGATCTAACATTAAGAAGCCCTATTTTGAGATGCGAGGTATGATGATCTCTTTCAGTAATGACAGGAATGGAGGTGGTCTTTATCCTAGTGAGATTGCTAAGGCGAACACCGCCATGTTTAGTTTTGCCCAACCTAGGTCGAGGCACAGACACGGTCTCAATGGGGATAGCTGAGCTGACTACACTGACTGTGCTAATGGCAGACTCAACTAAGCTGGCAGGCTGGCTAACAGCCTGCTGCCTGGCCTGCACCCTATTTCATTGTGGAGCAAGAGGAGTTAGAGCCCTGTATATGTTGGTAGATAAGATGAGAGCACCCCTCCAGCTAGGATGGAGTCCGTCACTCCTCAGCAGGTCAGGCTTGGTCCTGTTTGTGGGTGAGTCCCAGAAAGAGTTCCAATTATCTAGAAATTCTATATTTTTGGCAGAAAACAGTTTTCAACCAGCGATTGAGTTGTGAGACTCTGCTGTAGAGCTCATCACTATGTGCGGCAGACATTCGGTAACCGTGAACAACTCATCGCTGTAGCCTTGCTCATATTTTTTGTCGAAAAAACACCCCTCAACTTGGATATACGCACCAAGTCCCCCACAATGAATTTAAAAAAAAATATCTTACGACGAAGGGGGAACAAACCGAACAGATTTTTAAAGACTTGAAAGGAATTTTCAGAAGAGGGTGTCATCCTTATTCATCCAACTCTTATGGTAACTATTGTTGTACCCCATTACTAAATCTTGAACTATGTCAATTCATCTATGCGTGTTGTGAGCTGTAAAATAGCGCCACATCCTTCAGTTAAAGCGTTCAACAACTGAATAAATTGTGCTTCTTCATGAGTTTCTGACAAGTATTATTTAAAACAAATATTTTCTGCACTTTTTCTTTTTCTCCTTCCTTCAAGATAGAGTTCAAGAGTCAAAGGCCTGGGTCACCTCTGCCCCGCTCTTATTTTTTAAGACCCTGACAAAAGCTATTTTAGAGAAGAATTCTATAACTGTTAGCATGTAGCCATCATTTTTATCTTCAAGGGCCTGCATGTCACATAGATCAGCCTGAAATTGGAAATGTTTACATTTTACTTTATTTGTTTGCAACACCATTTAATTGGAATCATATTTGTTGTTTATATACTTTTATAGTGTGTTTAAAAAATTCAGTGATACAAACCTGTTATTCTAAACCAAATATACAGGGTGTTATGCATGCTGTGATCATTGAGAAAACGGGGACATGTATCCTGCAACGAATTCTGAATTGTCTTTTCCAAGAAATATAGTTTTTAGAACGATACATTGCTCACTTTATTCTCAATAATTTGAGTATATCTCTAATATTTAATTAATATTAAAGGGCCTTGAGTATACAGTACATTGATTCCCTTCACTTTTTCCACATTTTTGTTACGTTACTTATTCTAAAATGGATTAAATACTGTTTTTCCTCGGCAACCTACACCCCATAATGACAAAAAGGTCTTTAGATGTTTGCAAATGTATTGAACAAAATGTTTTATATATTATATACAGTTTAAGTGGGAAGTTTACATACACCTTAGCCAGATACATTTAAACTCCGTTTTTCACAATTCCTGACATTTAATCCTAGTAAAAATTCCATATTTTAGATTCGGTTGAGATCACCACTTTATTTTAAGAATGTGAAATGTGAAATGCCAGAGTAATAGTAGAGATTTAATTCAGTTTTATTTCATTCATCACATTCCCAGTGGGTCAGAAGTTAGTTTTTGGTAGCATTGCAACTTGGGTCAAACATATGTTCCTGTCTGTCTGCCTATGTTCCTGTCTGTCTGCCTATGTACCTGTCTGTCTGTCTGTCTATGTTCCTGTCTGTCTGTGTTCCTGTCTATGTTCCTGTCTGTCTGTCTATGTTCCTGTCTGTCTGTGTTCCTGTCTATGTTCCTGTCTGTCTATGTTCCTGTCTGTCTATGTTCCTGTCTGTCTATGTTCCTGTCTGTCTGTCTATGTTCCTGTCTGTCTATGTTCCTGTCTGTCTGTGTTCCTGTCTATGTTCCTGTCTGTCTGCCTATGTTCCTGTCTGTCTGCCTATGTACCTGTCTGTCTGTCTATGTTCCTGTCTGTCTATGTTCCTGTCTGTCTGTGTTCCTGTCTGTCTGTCTATGTTCCTGTCTGTCTGTGTTCCTGTCTATGTTCCTGTCTGTCTGTCTATGTTCCTGTCTGTCTGTGTTCCTGTCTATGTTCCTGTCTGTCTGTCTATGTTCCTGTCTGTCTATGTTCCTGTCTGTCTATGTTCCTGTCTGTCTGTCTATCTATGTTCCTGTCTGTCTGTGTTCCTGTCTATGTTCCTGTCTGTCTGCCTATGTTCCTGTCTGTCTGCCTATGTACCTGTCTGTCTGTCTGTCTATGTTCCTGTCTGTCTATGTTCCTGTCTGTCTGTGTTCCTGTCTGTCTGTCTATGTTCCTGTCTGTCTGTGTTCCTGTCTATGTTCCTGTCTGTCTGTCTATGTTCCTGTCTGTCTGTGTTCCTGTCTATGTTCCTGTCTGTCTGTCTATGTTCCTGTCTGTCTATGTTCCTGTCTGTCTGTCTATGTTCCTGTCTGTCTGTCTATGTTCCTGTCTGTCTGTCTATGTTCCTGTCTGTCTATGTTTCTGTCTGTCTGTCTATGTTCCTGTCTGTCTGTCTGTGTTCCTGTCTGTCTGTCTATGTTCCTGTCTGTCTATGTTCCTGTCTGTCTATGTTCCTGTCTGTCTATGTTCCTGTCTGTCTATGTTCCTGTCTGTCTGTCTATGTTCCTGTCTGTCTGTGTTCCTGTCTGTCTGTCTATGTTCCTGTCTGTCTGTGTTCCTGTCTATGTTCCTGTCTGTCTGTCTATGTTCCTGTCTGTCTGTGTTCCTGTCTATGTTCCTGTCTGTCTGTCTATGTTCCTGTCTGTCTATGTTCCTGTCTGTCTGTCTATCTATGTTCCTGTCTGTCTGTGTTCCTGTCTATGTTCCTGTCTGTCTGCCTATGTTCCTGTCTGTCTGCCTATGTACCTGTCTGTCTGTCTGTCTATGTTCCTGTCTGTCTATGTTCCTGTCTGTCTGTGTTCCTGTCTGTCTGTCTATGTTCCTGTCTGTCTGTGTTCCTGTCTATGTTCCTGTCTGTCTGTCTATGTTCCTGTCTGTCTGTGTTCCTGTCTATGTTCCTGTCTGTCTGTCTATGTTCCTGTCTGTCTATGTTCCTGTCTGTCTGTCTATGTTCCTGTCTGTCTGTCTATGTTCCTGTCTGTCTGTCTATGTTCCTGTCTGTCTATGTTTCTGTCTGTCTGTCTATGTTCCTGTCTGTCTGTCTGTGTTCCTGTCTGTCTGTCTATGTTCCTGTCTGTCTATGTTCCTGTCTGTCTATGTTCCTGTCTGTCTATGTTCCTGTCTGTCTATGTTCCTGTCTGTCTGTCTATGTTCCTGTCTGTCTGTGTTCCTGTCTATGTTCCTGTCTGTCTATGTTCCTGTCTGTCTATGTTCCTGTCTGTCTGTCTGTCTGTCTGTCTGTCTGTCTGTCTGTCTGTCTGTCTGTCTGTCTGTCTGTCTGTCTGTCTGTCTGTCTGTCTGTCTGTCTGTCTGTCTATGTTCCTGTCTGTCTATGTTCCTGTCTGTCTGTCTATGTTCCTGTCTGTCTGTGTTCCTGTCTGTCTGTGTTCCTGTCTGTCTATGTTCCTGTCTGTCTGTGTTTGTTCCTGTCTGTCTATGTACCTGTTTGTCTGTCTGTCTGTTTTGGTGGCAAGATGAGAATATATTTCTCTCCCCTGAAGATGATCAAAACCTGGCTGAACAGTAGATAAAACATGGTGTATTATGGGTAATTTCCTCTAATTTCCTCTACTGGACAGCTAAACCTGGCTGAACTGTTAAATAAAGGTAAAAACATTACCAACATTATACATTATAGAAAATAGAGGAAATTACCCATAATACACCATGTTTTATCTACTGTCTACAGAGGAGGTCAGAATAGAGAGGATGTAGTCTGTCTTCATGTTCTAGTACCCATAATACATCATGTTTTATCTACTGTCTACAGAGGAGGTCAGAATAGAGAGGATGTAGTCTGTCTTCATGTTCTAGTACCCATAATACACCATGTTTTATCTACTGTCTACAGAGGAGGTCAGAATAGAGAGGATGTAGTCTGTCTTCATGTTCTAGTACCCATAATACATCATGTTTTATCTACCGTCTACAGAGGAGGTCAGAATAGAGAGGATGTAGTCTGTCTTCATGTTCTAGTACCCATAATACATCATGTTTTATCTACTGTCTACAGAGGAGGTCAGAATAGAGAGGATGTAGTCTGTCTTCATGTTCTAGTACCCATAATACATCATGTTTTATCTACTGTCTACAGAGGAGGTCAGAATAGAGAGGATGTAGTCTGTCTTCATGTTCTAGTACCCATAATACATCATGTTTTACCTTCTCTGTCTTCTGTCTACAGAGGAGCTCAGAAAAGAGAAAGGTAAGTTGTGTGTAGAAGTCTGTGCTTCCATAACTGCATGTATTTCATTGATTTAAGTGAAAACACTTTCCTTAAAAAATATATACTGTATGAATCTCATGATTCAATGATTATTTAATTGATTTAAGTGAACACGCTTAAAAAATATTTACACTATATATTACACTGGTTAACTATACTATATATTACACTGATTAACTACACTATATATTACACTGATTAACTACACTATATTTTACACTGACTAACTACACTATATTACACTGATTAACTACACTATATTACACTGACTAACTACACTATATTACACTGACTAACTACACTATATATTACACTGATTAACTACACCATATATTACACTGACTAACTACACTATATATTCCACTGGTTAACTACGCTATATATACCTGTTGCTGACAGGTATATAAAATCAAGCTCACAGCGATGCAATCTCCATAGACAAACATTGTTGGCAGTAGAATGGCCTTACTGAAAAGCTTAGTGACTTTCAACGTGGCACTGTCTTAGTATGCCACCTTTCCAACAAGTCAGTTCATCAAGTTTCTGCCCTGCTAGAGCTGCCCCGGTCAACTGTAAGTGCTGTTATTGTGGAGTGGAAACATCTAGGAGCAAAAATGTGTCAGTCGTTTAGTGGTAGGCCACAGAATCTCACAGAATTTGACCGCCAAGTGTTGAAGGGCGTAAAACTCGTCTGTCCTCGGTTGCAACACTCACTACAGAGTTCCAAACTGCCTCTGGAAGCAACATCAACACAATAACTGTTTGTCTGGAGCTTCATGAAATGGGTTTCCATGGCCGAGCAGCCGCACACAAGCGGCCTAAGATGGTCAGGGGCTGTTTTTCAATGTTCGGGCTAGGCCCCTTAGTTCCAGTGAAGGGAAATCTTTGGGGGAGGCCGTTTCCTGTTTCAGCATGACAATGACCCCGTACACAAAGCGAGGTCCATACAGAAATGGTTTGTTGAGATCGGTATGGAAGAACTTGACTGGCCTGCACAGAGCCCTGACCTCAACCGAGCCGAATCACCCAGCATCGATCAATCAAACATATTTATAAAGGTTGTAGAGGAAATAAATAATAATAATCACACCCGTATCAATAATCAATGTCATCTTACTGATTGACAATGTGTTTTTACTTAGAACAACGTGGACTGCAAATGGGTTCAAGTGCGCCAATAATTGCGATAGTGAAAATAGAAAAAATATTTCTGACACACCCTTTAACCTATAGTGCTATCACCTACGCTTAGATGTACCATTGCATTAGGTTTGTTAAAGTGCAACAGGTCAGGACCTCAGGAGGAAATGTCAGTTGGCTTTTCATAGCCGATCATTCAGAGTATCTCTACCGCTCCTGCTGTCTCTAGAGAGTTGAAACCAGCAGGTCTGGGAGAGGTAGCACGTCCGGTGAACAGGTCAGGGTTCCATAGCCGCAGGCAGAACAGTTGAAACTGGATCAGCAGCACAACCAGGTGGACTGGGGACAGCAAGGAGTCATCAGGCCAGATAGTCCTGAGGCATGGTCCTAGGGCTCAGGTCCTTTGAGAGAAGAGAGAGAGGAAGACCTCACTAATGCTCTTGTGGCTGAATGGAAGCAAGTCCCCACAGCAATGTTCCAACATCTAGTGGAAAGCCTTCCCAGAATAGTGGAGGCTGTTATAGCAGCAAAGGGGGACCAACTCCGTATTAATGCCCATGATTTTGGAATGAGATGTTCAATGTGCAGGTGTCCACATACTTTTGGTCATGTAGTGTATCTACCTACTGTTAGATAATAGCAGGTGTCCACATACTTTTGGTCATGTAGTGTATAAATCTCATGATTCAATGATTATTTAATTATCACTGTAACAGATGAACTCAAAGAAAAGCTGCGTAAGTAGTGTGTGTGTTCACGTGTGTGTCTGTGTCTGCATTGTCATATTAAGGTTTGCTCACCAACATGTGTGTTCTGACTATCTATCTGTTCTTGTCCTCAGGGAAAGCTGAAGAGACCATCCAATCCCTCTCCACCTCTCCAGGAGGTCAACAGGAAACACAGACTCCTTCCCAAAGTAATCAGTCTTTAAGAATAGAATTACTAGAATTACTGGTCAGTTTATTTTGATGTTGTTACTTCATTCTAAATCATCATTTCTATCTTTAATAGAGTCTGAGAGGATTGAAGGAATGGAGATGGAGCCTTTACTGGGTCCTGGACCAGATCTGGAGAGGGGAGGAATAGTTACTACAGACTATAACTATAGAGAGACTATAACTATAGAGAGACTATAACTATAGAGAGACTATAACTATAGAGAGACTATAACTATAGAGACTATAACTATAGAGACTATAACTATAGAGCTGAGTTACTATAGAGAGACTATAACTATAGAGAGACTATAACTATAGAGAGACTATAACTATAGAGAGACTATAACTATAGAGAGACTATAACTATAGAGAGACTATAACTATAGAGACTATAACTATAGAGAGACTATAACTATAGAGACTATAACTATAGAGACTATAACTATAGAGAGACTATAACTATAGAGAGACTATAACTATAGAGAGACTATAACTATAGAGCTGAGTTACTATAGAGAGACTTTAACTATAGAGAGACTATAACTATAGAGAGACTATAACTATAGAGAGACTATAACTATAGAGAGACTATAACTATAGAGAGACTATAACTATAGAGCTGAGTTACTATAGAGAGACTATAACTATAGAGAGACTATAACTATAGAGAGACTATAACTATAGAGAGACTATAACTATAGAGAGACTATAACTATAGAGAGACTATAACTATAGAGACTATAACTATAGAGACTATAACTATAGAGAGACTATAACTATAGAGCTGAGTTACTATAGAGAGACTATAACTATAGAGAGACTATAACTATAGAGAGACTATAACTATAGAGAGACTATAACTATAGAGCTGAGTTACTATAGAGAGACTATAACTATAGAGAGACTATAACTATAGAGAGACTATAACTATAGAGACTATAACTATAGAGACTATAACTATAGAGAGACTATAACTATAGAGACTATAACTATAGAGAGACTATAACTATAGAGAGACTATAACTATAGAGAGACTATAACTATAGAGAGACTATAACTATAGAGAGACTATAACTATAGAGAGACTATAACTATAGAGAGACTATAACTATAGAGCTGAGTTACTATAGAGAGGATGGTAACAGAGGTCTTTCAATGAAAATTGATAAGAAATCGGTTGAACTCCATTCTTCCATTGACGACCTGAAATCGTCCATGAATGATCTCCTTTTGAGAACGACTGAGGCAGAAATGCTCATTAGCACAGTTGAAGATACCATCGTTAGACATGACCAGGTCTTGATACAACTGCAAAAGGACAATGCCTACCTCAAAAACAAGGTAGATCAGATGGAGAACCAGAGTAGACGTAGTAATATCTGTGTGGTGGGATTGAAAGAGGACAGCGAGGGCCGTGACCCGGTCCGTTTCTTCACTCAATGGATCCCGGAGGTCCTAGGCATAATCCACTTCACCAAACCGCTGGAAATCGAACGCGCCCACAGAACATCAGCGCCGAAACCCCGGCCAGATGAGCCCCCACGAGCCATATCAAGCTGCCATCACTAAATCAAAACAGCGTTATTATGAGCTTGGAGAGAAAGCTCACAAAGTATTGGCATGGCAACTGAAAGAGGACAATTAATGCCATAGAAACTCTTACTAATGAGATATCTTTCGACCCTACTGAAATTAATGATACTTTTAAGAAATACTATGAAGACCTCTACACTTCCCAATGAAGCGATGATCTATCAGAGATCGACTCCTTTCTCTCCTCTCTCAACCTCCCATGCCTGTCAGGGGAAGACAGTGAGCGCCTGAGTGAACACTTCTCAGTTCCTGAATTGTTGGAGGCCATTAAATCCTTACCTTCTAATAAATCGCCTGGGGAGGATGGCTTCCCTCCAGAGTTCTATGAAGAATTTAGGGAGCTGTTGGTCCCCTACCTTATGGAGGTACTTAAAAAAGCCAGAGAAGACAACTGCTTTCCAGAGTCCTTCTCTCAAGCAGTGATTACTGTAATCCACAAGAAAGGGAAAAACCCACTAAAGTGCACCTCCTATAGACCAATCTCTCTCCTTAACACAGATTGTAAACTGGTCACCAAGATGCTTTCTAAGAGACTCGAGTCATGTCTTTCCCTGTTAGTCAACCCAGATCAGACTGGCTTCATAATTAATAGATTGTCCTCCAATAATCTCAGAAGGTTCTTTGATATAATTCACCTTGCTAATAAAAACAAAATACCTAGTGTCGCAGTCTCCCTCGACGCTGAAAAGGCCTTTGATAGGGTTGAATGGCCATACCTCTTTCGCGTCTTTGAAAAGTTCGGTTTAGGTACCGTGTTTGTAAATTTGATAAAATCACTCTACAAATCTCCTAAAGCTAGGATTGCTACCAATGGGATTACTTCCTCCTCTTTATAGGGGAAACAGACAAGGTTGCCCAATTAGCCACCACCTCTTTGTCCTCGCCATCGAACCGTTGGCTGAGGCTATTAGAACGTGCCCTGACATACATGGCTTTGAGGTGGGCCCCAATACCCATAAATTATCACTCTTTGCGGACGACCTTATCTTATTTCTAACAAACCCAGAACACTCCCTCTCTCACTTGCAGATCCTACTACAGTGTTATAGTTCTTTCTCTGGATATAAGGTCAATTTTGATAAAAGCTAAATCTTACCGTTGTCTGTCTTTGACCATCATACCATCAAGCACAAGTTTCCTTTTATATGGTCGCCTATGGGCTTCACATATTTGGGCATAATGGTGGATGGTAATCTGAACAACCTCTATAAACTCAATCTGGCCAGTTTGTTGCAGAAGGTGGAGGTTGACCTTTGTAAATGGATGGACTTACCTCTCACTCTACTGGGTAGAATCAATGTAATTCAAATGAATGTCCTGCCCAGGTTTCTATATCTGTTTCAATCTCTCCCTATCCCTGTTCCCACAGCATTTTTTTCCTCTCTCGACAAGCTGACCAGACGGTTTATCTGGCACGGCAAAACCCCTAGGGTTGGCCTGGATAAACTGACCCTTGATTACAGTCAAGGGGGCTTAAACCTCCCCAATTTTAGAATGTACTACTGGGATGCACAGTCTAGGTTTCTGGCTCAGAGGTTTGACAATGGTCCCTCTCCCTCATGGTTGAACATTGAAAAGCTTGAGGTAAATGATGACACTGGGGCAGATTTGTTTTACAAATGGGACAGAAAATCTATAAAAAGCATCACAGACAACCCTTTAATCATACATTCTGTCCTGGCATGGTGCAAACTGCATGAGCTGTTCGGACGAGGGGGATTCCTTTCCCCTAAAACCCCTTTATGGAACAATAGATTGATCCCTATGTTTTTCCAGAATAGTAACTTTAGACCATGGTCTGAGAAGGGGATCACTCTTCTGGAACATTGTTACGAGGAGGGAGTTCTTATGTCTTTTGATCAGCTGAAACAGAAATACCACTTGCCTAACCGGGACTTCTTTAGCTACCTACAACTATGAAACTTTATTAGGGTGACTCTCAAGGGATAATGGAACCTACCTAAGATGTCACCTATTGAACAACTCTGCCACGCAGACCAACCACTGTACAAGAACATTTCCCGTGTTTACGATGCTCTTATGTCAGGACTAACACTGCCTGGGCTAGATAAACCCCGACTTAGATGGGGAAAAGATCTGGGTATTGATCTTGAGGAAGATCTATGGAGTGACCTATGCAGGGATGGTGTTACATCCACATTGAACTCCAGATACAGACTGATCCAGTTTAATTTCCTCCATCAGCTCTATATCACCCCATCTAGACTGCACAAGTTCAACCCAGATATCTCCCCCCTATGTTTTAGATGTGGCTCAGATGAAGGAACATTCCTCCATTCCACTTGGCAGTGTTCAAAACTACACGGTTTCTGGCAGGGGGTATGTGATACCATATCCTCAATTCACGGGGTTGCATTCCCTTTAGACCCGGAGGTCTGTCTACTGGGTAACTTTACTAACACCAATCTTAGGCAAAGCCATACTATAAAGCTAACATAAATATTGCTAGCGATGGCCAAGAAATGTATTGCCTTGAAATGGGATTCCTCCCTGCCAGTTGCAATGTGGCTATCGGAAGTTAATAGTTGTATCCCTTTGGAGAAAATCACTTACTGCTTGAGGAATAAGTTAAAGACTTTTTACAGAATTTGGCAATGTTTTATTGACTATATGGAGAATCTCCCCCCACATCTCATTGATTGAATCGATATATAATCCTCACATAATGTTTCACACGTAATGTATAATATGTAGGCTACGGCAGGTGATCCAATGTCTCGTTATTTTCTTCTTATTGTGTGTTTGTTTATATAATTATAATATTTTTTTATTTTTGTTACGCTCGTCTGTTACTGTCACTTTGTCCTATCGTTGTCTAATATCTTTTCACTTTTGTTTTGAATGTTCTTAATTGGAAAATGCAAAAATAAAATATTTAAAAAAAAAACACTATCAGTGACATGCAGCGTTTCTCATAGACGCGGGACGTTACTATGTGAAGGAATGTGTTAGGATTGGACGTTGTCTCTATGTTTCTTTTGAGATGATACGGCCTCTGAGGACCCTTAAGACCAACTGGACGAGGCCATTAACGAGGCAGAACGCCTTGCTGAAGAGCTCAACCAAGAGAAGGACCCCCAAGCCCAACTGGACGAGGCCATTAATGAGGCAAAAAGGCTGGCTGAGGAGCTCAACCAAGAGAAGGACCCCCAAGCCCAACTGGATGAGGCCATTAACGAGGAAAAAAGGCTGGCTGAGGAGCTCAACCCAGAACGGGTAATGTAACAAGTCATATATTACCGGTAATTTAACCCCTATAGCTCCCATACGTACATAAATATTCCCAACACAACCCCAGCGTTATCATTTATCAATGCTTTTTGTTGGTCAAAGTAGACCCCACATGACACAATGTTAAACGTAGACTCCGGGATATGACCTGAACACGGGCAACAATGATAATGAGTATTGAGGCACAAGGGTGCACTTGTTAGCATCCTTGTGAACTTCTACACATGTTAGCTGTGTGAGTGAGCCACAACATGGGTCTACAGCAGGTGTCTTTCCTCAGCTGACAAATCACTTCACTTTACCTGAAAATAAAAGTCTTGCTCCATATGTGCAGAAGCAAGTCATGCTTGTGGGAGACTTGTATTAGTGGGCCAGCCATGATAATTGAAATGCACTTTTTAGGCAAATAAGAAGGAAAATGGCCAAACTAGCCTCCAGGGATTCAGATGGAGACAAAGGGCTGAGAGAGGACAGATTGTTCCTCCAACCAGGAAGCAACTACATCCACTTTTGTTGGTAAGTTGCATCCTGTCTAGGTGTTGCATTTGATTGGTTCCTGATCTGACTTTCTCCTTTCAGACATACGGTATCGTAGCACATCAAAGGTTTGTTGCCGTGCCATAGGCCGGTCTAGTACCATCTACCCACAGCACATAATACATTACATGCAGGTCTGATCCCACCTTTCCCTGTCTCTAACTGTTGTCTGTCTCGGATGAAAGGAGAGTCAGAACTCCAGCAAATCTTTTGAATTAAAAACCTTTTTATGACCAATTCTTTTTTTCTTCTTTCATTTTGGGCCAGTCACCGAGGAGGAAGAATCAGGTATTGATGAGCGATTGAATATATTAATCTATACGATTCCTTGGTATTCAGTGGCCTTGTAATGAATTGATTGTATTTTTATAAAATCTGTAATCGGTAGTTGAAACAATAACAACAACACTCCCCTGTTTTGGTTAAACGCTGAGTGACGGCTTGGCGAAATGGAACCACTTTCAGTTTATAGACAGAACTATTATTGTAATAACTAACCATCAATGTTATTAAAATAATAGTTTTAACCATGTTTTAAGGATATAGTGGTTTTTTTTACATTGACTTTGTTTGCAAACATTGACTAAAACAAGCTTATAGTTTGGGTTCTGATGGGTTACGACAGTTGAATTAAACTCATGAGGCATTAATAAGTTATAATCTTCTAGAATCAATGGGTGTATAAGAATGGGTACTGGCCTGCCACTGTGACACCAGATACCAGGCAGATCTGATAAAGAATGGGTACTGGCCTGCCACTGTGACACCAGATACCAGGCAGATCTGATAAAGAATGGGTACTGGCCTGCCACTGTGATACCAGATACCAGGTAGATCTATATGGGTACTGGCCTGTCACTGTGACACCAGATACCAGGCAGATCTGATAAAGAATGGGTACTGGCCTGCCACTGTGACACCAGATACCAGGCAGATCTGATAAAGAATGGGTACTGGCCTGCCACTGTGATACCAGATACCAGGTAGATCTATATGGGTACTGGCCTGCCACTGTGATACCAGATACCAGGTAGATCTGATAAAGAATGGGTACTGGCCTGCCACTGTGATACCAGGTAGATCTGATAAAGAATGGGTACTGGCCTGCCACTGTGACACCATATACCAGGTAGATCTATATGGGTACTGGCCTGCCACTGTGACACCAGATACCAGGCAGATCTGATAAAGAATGGGTACTGGCCTGCCACTGTGACACCAGATACCAGGCAGATCTGATAAAGAATGGGTACTGGCCTGCCACTGTGACACCAGATACCAGGTAGATCTGATAAAGAATGGGTACTGGCCTGCCACTGTGATACCAGATACCAGGTAGATCTATATGGGTACTGGCCTGCCACTGTGATACCAGATACCAGGTAGATCTGATAAAGAATGGGTACTGGCCTGCCACTGTGATACCAGATACCAGGTAGATCTATATGGGTACTGGCCTGCCACTGTGATACCAGATACCAGGCAGATCTGATAAAGAATGGGTACTGGCCTGCCACTGTGATACCAGATACCAGGTAGATCTATATGGGTACTGGCCTGCCACTGTGACACCATATACCAGGTAGACATGTTAACCATCCAGGCCGTGAACAGACATGTTAACCATCCAGGCCGTGAACGGACATGTTAACCATCCAGGCTGTGGGGGGGAACAGACATGTTAACCATCCAGGCCGTGGGGGGGAACAGACATGTTAACCATCCAGGCTGTGAACAGACATGTTAACCATCCAGGCCGTGGGGGGGAACAGACATGTTAACCATCCAGGCTGTGGGGGGAACAGACATGTTAACCATCCAGGCTGTGGGGGGTAACAGACATGTTAACCATCCAGGCCGTGGGGGGGAACAGACATGTTAACCATCCAGGCCGTGGGGGGGAACAGACATGTTAACCATCCAGGCTGTGGGGGGAACAGACATGTTAACCATCCAGGCTGTGGGGGGGAACAGACATGTTAACCATCCAGGCCGTGGGGGGAACAGACATGTTAACCATCCAGGCCGTGGGGGGGCACAGACATGTTAACCATCCAGGCTGTGGGGGGAACAGACATGTTAACCATCCTATGCCGTGGGGGGGAACAGACATGTTAACCATCCAGGCTGTGGGGGGGAACAGACATGTTAACCATCCAGGCTGTGGGGGGAACAGACATGTTAACCATCCAGGCTGTGGGGGGAACAGACATGTTAACCATCCAGGCTGTGGGGGGAACAGACATGTTAACCATCCAGGCTGTGGGGGGAACAGACATGTTAACCATCCAGGCTGTGGGGGGAACAGACATGTTAACCATCCAGGCTGTGGGGGGAACAGACATGTTAACCATCCAGGCTGTGGGGGGAACAGACATGTTAACCATCCAGGCTGTGGGGGGAACAGACATGTTAACCATCCAGGCCGTGGGGGGGAACAGACATGTTAACCATCCAGGCTGTGGGGGGGAACAGACATGTTAACCATCCAGGCTGTGGGGGGGAACAGACATGTTAACCATCCAGGCTGTGGGGGGGAACAGACATGTTAACCATCCAGGCTGTGGGGGGGAACAGACATGTCAACCATCTCAGACAACAGCAAAAATCAAGGAGGAGACCCAGACTCTAGAAAAGTTTAAGAGTGATATGGGTGAAGGAGAAGAGAGACTGTACAACTGGACAACGGAAGTTCAGCAATGGGCTAATACAGGTAAATGAATACAGAAAATGATTAATATTCCACAAACAAACGAAACAGAGCCTCTACCGTCAGACAGGTACATTTCATGAATATTGAATTGTACACACTTCATTTCTCTTTCATTTCAAAGCCATGACATGTAACAAATAATTATATTCTCCTTTTGTTTTGATGACAGAAGGATACAAGAAAAGACCCTCTGTGCAGAAAGATATGGGAAGAAAAGACCCTCTGTGCAGAAAGATATGGGAAGAAAAGGCCCTCTGTGCAGAAAGATATGGGAAGAAAAGGCCCTCTGTGCAGAAAGATATGGGAAGAAAAGGCCCTCTGTGCAGAAAGATATGGGAAGAAAAGACCCTCTGTGCAGAAAGATATGGGAAGAAAAGACCCTCTGTACAGAAAGATATGGGAAGAAAAGACCCTCTGTGCAGAAAGATATGGGAAGAAAAGACCCTCTGTGCAGAAAGATATGGGAAGAAAAGACCCTCTGTGCAGAAAGATATGGGAAGAAAAGACCCTCTGTGCAGAAAGATATGGGAAGAAAAGACCCTCTGTGCAGAAAGATATGGGAAGAAAAGACCCTCTGTGCAGAAAGATATGGGAAGAAAAGACCCTCTGTGCAGAAAGATATGGGAAGAAAAGACCCTCTGTGCAGAAAGATATGGGAAGAAAAGACCCTCTGTGCAGAAAGATATGGGAAGAAAAGACCCTCTGTGCAGAAAGATATTGGAAGAAAAGACCCTCTGTGCAGAAAGATATGGGAAGAAAAGACCCTCTGTGCAGAAAGATATGGGAAGAAAAGACCCTCTGTGCAGAAAGATATGGGAAGAAAAGACCCTCTGTGCAGAAAGATATGGGAAGAAAAGACCCTCTGTGCAGAAAGATATGGGAAGAAAAGACCCTCTGTGCAGAAAGATATGGGAAGAAAAGACCCTCTGTGCAGAAAGATATGGGAAGAAAAGGCCCTCTGTGCAGAAAGATATGGGAAGAAAAGACCCCCTGTGCAGAAAGATATGGGAAGAAAAGACCCCCTGTGCAGAAAGATATGGGAAGAAAAGACCCTCTGTGCAGAAAGATATGGGAAGAAAAGACCCTCTGTGCAGAAAGATATGGGAAGAAAAGACCCTCTCTGCAGAAAGATATGGGAAGAAAAGGCCAAATCAACAGCAGCCACAGAGAGGTACAACAGATTCAGCAAAACCATCTGCAGATGAGATCCTTTCTGCAGACCTTCCTGCACGGCCTCGGGAGCTGAGTGGCCTCGGGAGCTGAGTGGCCTCGGGAGCTGCACGGCCTCGGGAGCTGAGTGGCCTTGGGAGCTGCACGGCCTCGGGAGCTAAGTGGCCTCGGGAGCTGCACGGCCTCGGGAGCTGCATGGCCTCGGGAGCTGAGTGGCCTCGGGAGCTGAGTGGCCTCGGGAGCTGAGTGGCCTCGGGAGCTGCACGGCCTCGGGAGCTGAGTGGCCTCGGGAGCTGAGTGGCCTTGGGAGCTGCACGGCCACGGGAGCTGCACGGCCTCTGGAGCTGCACGGCCTCTGGAGCTGAGTGTCCTCGGGAGCTGAGTGTCCTCAGGAGCTGAGTGTCCTCGGGAGCTGAGTGTCCTCGGGAGCTGAGTGTCCTCGGGAGCTGAGTGTCCTCGGGAGCTGAGTGTCCTCGGGAGCTGAGTGTCCTCGGGAGCTGCGTGGCCTCGGGAGCTGCGTGGCCTCGGGAGCTGAGTGGCCTCGGGAGCTGAGTGTCCTCGGGAGCTGCGTGGCCTCGGGAGCTGCGTGGCCTCGGGAGCTGCGTGGCCTCGGGAGCTGCGTGGCCTCGGGAGCTGAGTGTCCTCGGGAGCTGAGTGTCCTCGGGAGCTGCGTGGCCTCGGGAGCTGAGTGTCCTCGGGAGCTGCGTGGCCTCGGGAGCTGAGTGGCCTCGGGAGCTGCGTGGCCTCGGGAGCTGCGTGGCCTCGGGAGCTGAGTGGCCTCGGGAGCTGCGTGGACAAAGTAAGTAGTATGTTTGTGTGTCACAATAACTATGTTTCTGTTTTGTTATCTGTGTTTGTTCAGTTGCTCAAACACAGACAGCACTGCCATTAAAGTTACAAATCCACATTGCATTCTTCTGAATTTACAGCTGACCTACTCACAAAGACAATAGCCTTTGACTGGGTGATGCTCCTGAGACGGCTGAAGGAGGAAGAGGTAATTGTCCTAAAGGAAGTCCAGCAGCACTGGGAAAGCCTAAAGAGGGAATCGGAGAATGTGCAAGACCTTGCTTCACATGTGGCACCTGACCTAAGCAGGCAAAGTAGGGGAACGTTCATTAATATGTATTGATGTTGGCACCCTGTAATTGATATTGTATTTAAGGAATACTTCATTGTATTAGTAGTAGGGGAACGTTCATTAATATGTACATTTGATGTTGGCACCCTGTAATTGATATTTTATTTAAGGAATACGTCATTGTATTTACCCGACACATTACGATTGTTGGTGTCAGGCTGGCAATTGAATCAGTCGGGAGCTGGGAGCAGAGGTCTCTTCTCCATGCTTCAGAGGAGAGTCAGCAGCCTCAGACGACACCAGGACTCTGTCAAACTGGTATACAGCAAAGCTATGGGCCAAGACACCTCCCTCCTAGAAGATAACTTCATAGATGACCTCCTGGAAGAGGACCTCGATGACATCATCCACTACAGCTCTGATGACGAGGAATCTGTCCCAGACTGACGGTGTTCGTTTGGGTGGGTGCAGTTTGCATTGGGTGGAAAGTGATTCCATTTGTTTTGTAGATGTGCTTTATCTGCCTTCATAAGGAAAAATAGTTTGAACATTTTATGGAAAATAAAGGGTTATGTTTCTTCCTGGTTGACAATGTGATCATGTGGTACAGATTTGAGAAGGGCGCTCGTCTGTTACTGCTTTTGCCCGGTCACATGACCAGGTCCGATCCCTTTAAAATGGCCAATCTGCAGTTGATACATCCACTTATGGATGCTTGAAGAATATCATTTATAAATGCCTCATGAATATAGTTCAACTGCCGTACCCCATCAGATCCCAAAATAGATGTTTTTGTTCTACTCCAATGTTTGTAAACAGAGTAAATGTAAACATACACTAGCATGTGTCCAACTCATTCCACGGTGAGCCGAGTGTCTGCGGGTTTCACTCCTCCCATGGAGCTACATCAGTACATTAGTCATGGGATTTTAAGTTAAGGTGACCAGATTTCTGAAATTAAAACCGGGGACTTTTACAGGTCGGAGGGCAATATATCATTACAATATCCACTGTTATTATCTATTATATAATATCAATATATTATTAAAATATCCAATGCTATTATCTATTATATAATATCAATATATCATTAAAATATCCAATGTTTTTATCCATTATATAATATCAATATATCATTAAAATATCCAATGTTATTATCTATTATATTGTCGCGATACGAAACCTTCAGCCCCGCCCCTCGGCCGGCAGCGGGGTGCTAGAGGGGTTAGCGCTCCGTTCCCTGGATAGGCAGGGCACTATAGATGCTTTAGATTATGTCGGTATAATCAGGACCCTGCTTCTCTTTCTGTATCGATGGTTGTCCGCGTAGAGAAGCCTTTTGCCTTGTCACTCCCACCGGTCTAACTCTAGCAGAGATGTGCGAACCCCACTTTTTCCTCGTAGACTATTTACCCGCTATTGTTCCTGGTTTGATATTATGCCTTACTCTACTAGCATCTATTATTCCCTTAATATGGTTGAGTATTTCCTTACTGTGATGTATCTAGATTTAAGATGTGAGAACTTTAGTCAATTAATTCCTTGCACGTCTGCTATTGTCTCTTGGATAATACAACTTAGATCTATAAGACATTAATGTTCACACCGGACACAATAATTTGTCTTTTTATTGGTAGCTACACTGTTATAGAGTATTGGTCTCTGTTTTCAGTGTCCCGGTAGAGGGGAGTGTCAAAGTTGTTATCTCCCGTGCCGTTAACTGCCTTGAGAGGGCGGGTACTCAAAACAAAATAAAACTACCGTTTATTTTGAAACACTCTGTTTTTTGTCTTTTACAATCATCAACATCAATTTACACAATTTGTTACTCGGTTACATACAGCGTTACTCAAAACCTGCAAATGCCTTAATGCTCTAAATGCCTGGTACAATGATAACACTTATCTCTAATAAAATATAATATTTCAACTTAATTACCTTTAAAAGATGACAGGGAGACCCACGAGATCAGGAGCGGTGTTTCAATCGGTCAGAGTTCTTTAAGAATTTAGTTAGGTAGCGACTCCCCTCTACTGGCCGAGTGGTTGAATTGGAGTCGGTGGTTTACTAAATTTAGAGATTCAAGTTTGGACTGGATGAGAGAACCCGCTGGTGATTCCCTGCCCCAATGGAATATCAAAGAGTATGTGGCACGAACGAGGCCGAGGTACTGAGCTCAATCGAGAGGTTAAGTTACTGAGACTTTCTCTGGATATAATTGCAATCAGTCACACGGACCTGGTCAGTAGGCGACAGAACAGCTGTTCAATAGTTAAACGGTATAACCCAGAGTACCTTCTCAGATCCAGCAAGTTAGAATCTTTGTCATTTGAGTTTTAGGCACCAATGCCTTTTAAAGTCAAATGGTTGTCTTATGAATTCAGAATTCAAAAAGTCAGCGCCGAAGTATCAGCAGTTTCTCTATATATACCTTTTTATCCATCACTCGAGGTCACGTGAGCTGGTTTCATGTATTTAGTCTAACAGACACACTGTGACAGAGAAAACAACTATACTACAGAAACACTATAGACAAGACAGAACTGATCTGAACAGCCATTCAGTGGTCCTGCTAGTCTGGGTAGAACTGATCTGAACAGACATTCAGTGGTCCTGCTAGTCTGGGTAGAACTGATCTGAACAGCCATTCAGTGGTCCTGCTAGTCTGGGTAGAACTGATCTGAACAGACATTCAGTGGTCCTGCTAGTCTGGGTAGAACTGATCTGAACAGACATTCAGTGGTCCTGCTAGTCTGGGTAGAACTGATCTGAACAGCCATTCAGTGGTCCTGCTAGTCTGGGTAGAACTGATCTGAACAGACATTCAGTGGTCCTGCTAGTCTGGGTAGAACTGATCTGAACAGACATTCAGTGGTCCTGCTAGTCTGGGTAGAACTGATCTGAACAGACATTCAGTGGTCCTGCTAGTCTGGGTAGAATAAGAGCAGAAGAGAACATGTCTAGCCAGGTTAGTGTGTGGGATGTGGTTCTCTTTGAAGTGGGTAACTCCATCTCTGACTAAGCGGTGTCTCCAATGTTTTCCATTCTTCAAGCGATCCCCCCCTTTAGGAACTCTTGCAGGCCAGTAACCTCGTCAAACAATGCATCCTCATTGATGGTCACATGGGGGCATTTTTCCTGCAGTGTGCCTGCTACCGTCTGGATCTCTTCACGCTGAGGTTGTCTTTTTAAAAGGAGACTATATATATATATTTTAGATGATCTGTGTGCTTTCCCCAATGCCTGCAAGTAGTTCACAGCCGCAGTGAAGAATGATTGGGAGGTTTTGAGAAAGCTCTCTAGACATTGCAGCTCTTCAGTCTTTTCTACTCTGACGGTGAAAATAGGACAATATCTTTGTGAGCAGGTACTCAACATCAAGGGGTATCACATCCAAAGCTGTTCTGGCCGTGTTATGAATGATGTGGGCAGGACAACCTAAGCCAATCACCTCCCACTACAGAGCATTTTTTACTTTAGTTTGGACATTGACCCTCTCCAGCCTATTCAGTCCTCTAAGGTTGGTATGGACATTGACCCTCCCCAGCATATTCAGTCCTCTAAGGTTGGTATGGACATTGACCCTCCCCAGCATATTCAGTCCTCCAAGGTTGGTATGGACATTGACCCTCCCCAGCCTATTCAGTCCTCCAAGGTTGGTATGGACATTGACCCTCCCCAGCCTGTTCAGTCCTCCAAGGTTGGTATGGACATTGACCCTCCCCAGCCTATTCAGTCCTCCAAGGTTGGTATGGACATTGACCCTCCCCAGCCTATTCAGTCCTCCAAGGTTGGTATGGACATTGACACGACTTTGTTTCACTCTTCACTCCCTTCATTTTTCCTTCTCCAATCTTTAATAATAAATAGTACACTATTTTATTTATTTATTTTATTTTACCTTTATTTAACCAGGTAGGCAAGTTGAGAACAAGTTCTCATTTACAATTGCGACCTGGCCAAGATAAAGCAAAGCAGTTCGACAGATAAAACGACACAGAGTTACACATGGAGTAAAAACAAACATACAGTCAATAATGCAGTATAAACAAGTCTATATACAATGTGAGCAAATGAGGTGAGAAGGGAGGTAAAGGCAAAAAAGGCCATGATGGCAAAGTAAATACAATATAGCAAGTAAAATACTGGAATGGTAGTTTTGCAATGGAAGAATGTGCAAAGTAGAAATAAAAATAATGGGGTGCAAAGGAGCAAAATAAATAAATAAATTAAAATTAAATACAGTTGGGAAAGAGGTAGTTGTTTGGGCTAAATTATAGGTGGGCTATGTACAGGTGCAGTAATCTGTGAGCTGCTCTGACAGTTGGTGCTTAAAGCTCGTGAGGGAGATAAGTGTTTCCAGTTTCAGAGATTTTTGTAGTTCGTTCCAGTCATTGGCAGCAGAGAACTGGAAGGAGAGGCGGCCAAAGAAAGAATTGGTTTTGGGGGTGACTAGAGAGATATACCTGCTGGAGCGTGTGCTACAGGTGGGAGATGCTATGGTGACCAGCGAGCTGAGATAAGGGGGGACTTTACCTAGCAGGGTCTTGTAGATGACATGGAGCCAGTGGGTTTGGCGACAAGTATGAAGCGAGGGCCAGCCAACGAGAGCGTACAGGTCGCAATGGTGGGTAGTATATGGGGCTTTGGTGATAAAACGGATTGCACTGTGATAGACTGCATCCAATTTGTTGAGTAGGGTATTGGAGGCTATTTTGTAAATGACATCGCCAAAGTCGAGGATTGGTAGGATGGTCAGTTTTACAAGGGTATGTTTGGCAGCATGAGTGAAGGATGCTTTGTTGCGAAATAGGAAGCCCATTCTAGATTTAACTTTGGATTGGAGATGTTTGATATGGGTCTGGAAGGAGAGTTTACAGTCTAACCAGACACCTAAGTATTTGTAGTTGTCCACGTATTCTAAGTCAGAGCCGTCCAGAGTAGTGATGTTGGACAGGCGGGTAGGTGCAGGTAGCGATCGGTTGAAGAGCATGCATTTAGTTTTACTTGTATTTAAGAGCAATTGGAGGCCACGGAAGGAGAGTTGTATGGCATTGAAGCTTGCCTGGAGGGTTGTTAACACAGTGTCCAAAGAAGGGCCGGAAGTATACAGAATGGTGTCGTCTGCGTAGAGGTGGATCAGGGACTCACCAGCAGCAAGAGCGACCTCCTTGATGTATACAGAGAAGAGAGTCGGTCCAAGAATTGAACCCTGTGGCACCCCCATAGAGACTGCCAGAGGTCCGGACAGCAGACCCTCCGATTTGACACACTGAACTCTATCAGAGAAGTAGTTGGTGAACCAGGCGAGGCAATCATTTGAGAAACCAAGGCTGTCGAGACAGAGGATTATTATTATTATCTAATAGGATTACTATTAGATAAAATACTTTGGTTAACAGATTCCCATTGCTTGCCTCATTTTGTATTTTATCTCAAAAACATTGTTTGGAATAATAAATTGGCAGGCTCTGTATCATATCTTAACCTTTCCTCCTCTGTCTCACTCTTCTTCCTATCCAGTCTTCCTCCTCTCCACTCTCTAACAGAAAACATTATGCTAATGTTATCCATGAAAATGTCTAAATATATGTTCACACTACTTATAATGCCAAACAATTACAATTGTAATCTACAAATAAATATTATCATAATTAATTGTGTATTAATTTAATATAATCATATTTTCAAAATAGCCCGTCCACTGCATGTTTACATGTGAACGTTTTTTAACCTCGTTACCATGACAGCAGCTGGCTAACCAAGCTAGATAACTTAGTCGACATAGCTAATGTCAGCTAGCATAACCTATTTAAAACCATATAACGCAGACCATTTAACTATAAAATAAGTTGTGAAAGAACATCATTAGCTAGTATCTCAAACGAGTGTAACTTACCTAGCTTGAAAAGACGTGTGTGGTGATGTTATGGATTCACTTGACACTTCCGTCCGAGTTTTCCACAGCAGTTTCCTCTAAAACTGGCGCGAGCAAGTAGTTAGTAGAAGAAGAAGAGTGAATGAAGTTGCTGTCGCGAGCGGCCCCCTCTGCTGGACAAAACAAGCACAACAAGATTGAGACGTCAACCGGTTGACTCTGATGCCCGGTCTTTCTTGCCACGTAAAATATTATTTCACTTTGCAGTCAATTAAAAATAGGGGCATCTCCAGCCGGGGACAGGCCACGGAAAACTGGGACGTCTGGTCAACCTATTTTAAGTCAACGATTCCTTATGTATGAATGAGATGTACAAATGCTTAACTAGTACTGAGTACTTTGACCCGTTACTTCTAGACTCTCAAGTAGTTTTGCAGAGGGCTACTTTACTTGTACAAGAACTGACTCCCATCAGCTGCAGATGAAACCGGTTAGTTGAAAAATGTTGCCTAGAATCTACAGGCACTCGCAATGAATCATCAAAAGTATGGACACAGAATGATTGAAGTGATTATTGTATTTTATTATTCTGACCCATGACATCTTCTGGGAAGAATAATGCAAAGCCTTTGTGTGTTAAGCAACAAACGTGGAAATGTTCCTATTGAAATGGGGGTTGTCCCATCCTGAACAAACCGGTTGCAAGTGACATACTCTTATCGATACTATTAGCAACACCATATTATTACTAAAATTAGATGAAATAAATGAAAGTTATGCAGGCAGGTCTGACATAGTGGGAGAATTGTGAACGTGCACGTATATATATATCTGTGTTGTTCGGACACGTCATCAGTTTGATCGTTCATTCGGCTTGTTTTGGTTTTGTGCGTCACAATGCCCGTGACGTAATAGACTATGTTTCTGAATTATTTTTAAACTATTCATAAATTTTTCTTGCGCAATGTTACTTTCATTTGAATGTCGTAAACATTGTCGGATTCTATTAAATAATTGATGTAACAGATAAAATCTTGTTACAGAAACCGGAAAAGTTGTGAACTACAAATGTGACGCCATTTTGTAGTTTTTTTACTAACCCTAACCGTTTTTCTTTAAATCAATATCTTCGCTATTATCATTCTAATTGATGTGTAGAATGATGTGTACATTCATTATGACATACATAACGCTGTACTGCATCAGCACATGCCAATTCAATGTCTGAAGTAGTGCACTTTTTGAAAGGTGTTTTTCGTTAAATTTGACATGTGTGATTATTTTGATTTAATAAGGACCCCTTAATAAACATTCATGTCAAATAACGTTTGGATATGTTAATCTATTCTTGATTTTTAAAAATCATCAACGTTTGGGGGAAAATCCAACTGTTGGTGGTGTTACTGAGCACCCCATGGCCACCAGGGGGATTGCAGAATTATGTTTAATTCATGCATAGGATAATTTGTGCCAAGCCATAAGACTGAGCCACAAAAGACAACATAAATATATTTTGTGGGACTCTATGACCCGAGTTGACCTCTTGCAAAGGTTTCCTAGGGGTGTATAAAGGTTCATGGCAGAAAACAAGTGTATGTTGTTAGAGTTGTGTAAATTCGAATCTGGTATCAGGATAAATATAACAATGAGTCACCGATTTTATACTATGTATTTTTTATTAGCTAAGTAATAAATGGCAAATGCAACTTTCGTATATACGGGCTCACTGTAATGCCACGCAGGGCAGAACAGAGAACTGACAAGATGTATGTAAACAGTGTTCTTATACTGTGATGGACATAGGCGAACCCGTCTGATGGCCTATCACAGTAGAGACTGGGCGTGGTTTAAACTTGCTCATCCTATTGCAGGCGCTCAGGCGGGTCCCCGCCTCTTGGCGCTTCTTGGAGTCCTCCCTCCGTCGATGTATAGATCCTTACTGTTCTGGTATCGCAGCCTAGTTATAACAGTTGCTCAGTTCCTGCTATTGTGTTGTTCAGTATTTTTCCATCTCAGTTAAACCTCGTGATGACCACCCCTCCCTATCACAACTTTGTAAGATACAGCAAGTCCCACCATGTGCTCAATATTGTTACATACAAACACAAGGACAAAGCATCTGCTGGGCTGTTATCTACAGTTTTGCAACATGCAGGTCACACCATGTTACTCAGTTCTTGTCACACAAACAGGCAAGTAGCAAGCAGTTGTTTAATCTCATGATGATGCTCCAGTGCACAAATGCAGACACCTCACACAACCAACATCAGATCATATTTAATCATATATATGCTAATGGCTATACTGTAAAATACAGGATCCAACAATGTATAGAAATGCTTATATTAACATTGTTACATCGATATTGACGCTTCTAGAAGTTCAGAAATAGCCATTCAACAGTCTATATGTGGTCTTTCAACCCCGATACCCATTACCCACAAGGCCTTATAACCACACCTCTATTGCCATGGTCCTCGGCACATCATAATCCTGATAAGCAACAATGATGAACATTAATTCTCACTGCCTATTCAAAAAAATAAGTTGTGAGATTATTTGGCTTTCACCATCATTAAATATTTCCCGTGGAGAACTAGCCTAGAGACCAAGCAGATAGACAGTCTGCCTCTATGAGCTAAACATGATGCATGTCAGTATGACTCGGGGGAAGGCCTATATCAGGGGTAGGTCTATATCAGGGGTAGGCATATATCAGGGGTAGGTCTATATCAGGAGTAGGCCTATATCAGGGGTAGGCCTATATCAGGAGTAGGCCTATATCAGGGGTAGGTCTATATCAGGAGTAGGCCTATATCAGGGGTAGGCCTATATCAGGGGTAGGTCTATATCAGGGGTAGGCATATATCAGGGGTAGGTCTATATCAGGGGTAGGTCTATATCAGGGGTAGGCCTATATCAGGGGTAGGTCTATATCAGGGGTAGGCCTATATCAGGAGTAGGCCTATATCAGGGGTAGGTCTATATCAGGAGTAGGTCTATATCAGGGGTAGGTCTATATCAGGGGTAGGTCTATATCAGGGGTAGGCCTATATCAGGGGTAGGTCTATATCAGGGGTAGGCCTATATCAGGGGTAGGCCTATATCAGGGGTAGGTCTATATCAGGGGTAGGCCTATATCAGGAGTAGGCCTATATCAGGGGTAGGTCTATATCAGGAGTAGGCCTATATCAGGAGTAGGCCTATATCAGGGGTAGGCCTATATCAGGGGTAGGCCTATATCAGGGGTAGGCCTATATCAGGGGTAGGCCTATATCAGGGGTAGGCCTATATCAGGGGTAGGCCTATATCAGGAGTAGGCCTATATCAGGGGTAGGTCTATATCAGGGTAGGTCTATATCAGGGGTAGGCCTATATCAGGGGTAGGCCTATATCAGGGGTAGGCCTATATCAGGGGTAGGCCTATATCAGGGGTAGGCCTATATCAGGGGTAGGCCTATATCAGGGTTAGGCCTATATCAGGGGTAGGTCTATATCAGGGGTAGGTCTATATCAGGGGTAGGTCTATATCAGGGGTAGGTCTATATCAGGGGTAGGCCTATATCAGGGGTAGGCCTATATCAGGGGTATTGTATTTGGAGAGGGAAGATCAAATGTAAAATTTGGATCTATACTCTAGAATTTAGTATTTAAATAGAATGTTTAATTTATTATAACTACACTTCAAGTGAATTTGTCCAAATACTTATGGCTTCTTCAAATTGGAGAGACTATATATATATAAAGTGATTTCCTTTCTAAATTGTGAACAGGTGACCTGTACTATCGCCTCATATGAAACATTTGATCTCAAATCCAAAATTCTGGAGTTTAGAGTCAAATTGTACATTTTAGCTTCACTGTCCAAATACATACGGTGTTGAGTGTTCAGTGTTCAGTATATTCTCAATACATATGGTCATATGGTGTTGAGTGTTCAGTATATCCTCAATACATATGGTGTTGAGTGTTCAGTATATCCTCAATACATATGGTGTTGAGTGTTCAGTATATCCTCAATACATATGGTGTTGAGTGTTCAGTGTTCAGTATATTCTCAATACATATGGTGTTGAGTGTTCAGTATATCCTCAATACATATGGTGTTGAGTGTCCAGTGTTCAGTATATCCTCAATACATATGGTGTTGAGTGTTCAGTATATCCTCAATACATATGGTGTTGAGTGTTCAGTATATCCTCAATACATATGGTGTTCAGTGTTCAGTATATCCTCAATACATATGGTGTTGAGTGTTCAGTATATCCTCAATACATATGGTGTTGAGTGTTCAGTATATCCAGTATATGGGTAGAACCACCTTGTTAGGTCTAGTTTACATTACCCGTAGGTAGAACCACCTTCTTGTTAGGTCTAGTTTACATTACCCGTAGGTAGAACCACCTTCTTGTTACGTCTAGTTTACATTACCCATGGGTAGAACCACCTTCTTGTTACGTCTAGTTTACATTACCCGTAGGTAGAACCACCTTCTTGTTACGTCTAGTTTACATTACCCGTAGGTAGAACCACCTTCTTGTTAGGTCTAGTTTACATTACCCGTAGGTAGAACCACCTTCTTGTTACGTCTAGTTTACATTACCCGTGGGTAGAACCACCTTCTTGTTACGTCTAGTTTACATTACCCATAGGTAGAACCACCTTCTTGTTACGTCTAGTTTACATTACCCGTAGGTAGAACCACCTTCTTGTTACGTCTAGTTTACATTACCCGTGGGTAGAACCACCTTCTTGTTAGGTCTAGTTTACATTACCCGTGGGTAGAACCACCTTCTTGTTACATCTAGTTTACATTACCCATAGGTAGAACCACCTTCTTGTTACGTCTAGTTTACATTACCCGTGGGTAGAACCACCTTCTTGTTACGTCTAGTTTACATTACCCGTGGGTAGAACCACCTTCTTGTTAGGTCTAGTTTACATTACCCGTGGGTAGAACCACCTTCTTGTTACGTCTAGTTTACATTACCCGTGGGTAGAACCACCTTCTTGTTACGTCTAGTTTTTCTACTATACAATCTGGAATCAGCCCAGATCCACCGGAATCATGACGTCGGTCGAGTCTGACTCTCAGCCGAGTGCCCCGACTCTCATCTGGAATCAGCCCAGATCCACTAGCTGGGTTCTGCATGTGCCTCTCCTATACTGCTCTATGCCACTACGCAAATGCTATGATATGCATCCAATGCTTTACTAGAAAGTTAGTTTTTTCAAGCCTCAGAGCCCCCCAGGTCACCCCCCCCTCCTCGCGCTCACTTTTTCTTCCGACACCTCCCGATTGACAAATTAACCACTACCTAACATCTATTCTTTGTGAAACACTCCTCTCTTGCTGTAGACTGGAACCTGTTAATGTTGCAGTTCTCCGTAGCTGCCACCAGGGGTCAGCATGGCACTGTGTCTTCAGCCTGGCTACAGTCATACAGCATCACAAAGGCAGGTCTTCTATCCCTCTCTGTAGTCTCTCTACTTGGTATTCCGGGCAGAACCGTGTGTGTGTGTGTGTGTGTGTGTGTGTGTGTGTGTGTGTGTGGGCAGCGCGCATTGGGTGTGTCCCACATGAAAAAATACTATAGTATACTTAAGCAATAAGGTAATTACTGTAGTGATTTAGCTGATTGTAGTATGTACTATAGTAATTACTGTAGTGATTTAGCTGATTGTAGTATGTACTATAGTAATTACTGTAGTGATTTAGCTGATTGTAGTATGTACTATAGTAATTACTGTAGTGATTTAGCTGATTGTAGTATGTACTATAGTAATTACTGTAGTGATTTAGCTGATTGTAGTATGTACTATAGTAATTACTGTAGTGATTTAGCTGATTGTAGTATGTACTATAGTAATTACTGTAGTGATTTAGCTGATTGTAGTATGTACTATAGTAATTACTGTAGTGATTTAGCTGATTGTAGTATGTACTATAGTAATTACTGTAGTGATTTAGCTGATTGTAGTATGTACTATAGTAATTACTGTAGTGATTTAGCTGATTGTAGTATGTACTATAGTAATTACTGTAGTGATTTAGCTGATTGTAGTATGTACTATAGTAATTACTGTAGTGATTTAGCTGATTGTAGTATGTACTATAGTAATTACTGTAGTGATTTAGCTGATTGTAGTATGTACTATAGTAATTACTGTAGTGATTTAGCTGATTGTAGTATGTACTATAGTAATTACTGTAGTGATTTAGCTGATTGTAGTATGTACTATAGTAATTACTGTAGTGATTTAGCTGATTGTAGTATGTACTATAGTAATTACTGTAGTGATTTAGCTGATTGTAGTATGTACTATAGTAATTACTGTAGTGATTTAGCTGATTGTAGTATGTACTATAGTAATTACTGTAGTGATTTAGCTGATTGTAGTATGTACTATAGTAATTACTGTAGTGATTTAGCTGATTGTAGTATGTACTATAGTAATTACTGTAGTGATTTAGCTGATTGTAGTATGTACTATAGTAATTACTGTAGTGATTTAGCTGATTGTAGTATGTACTATAGTAATTACTGTAGTGAATTAGCTGATTGTAGTATGTACTATAGTAATTACTGTAGTGATTTAGCTGATTGTAGTATGTACTATAGTAATTACTGTAGTGATTTAGCTGATTGTAGTATGTACTATAGTAATTACTGTAGTGAATTAGCTGATTGTAGTATGTACTATAGTAATTACTGTAGTGATTTAGCTGATTGTAGTATGTACTATAGTAATTACTGTAGTGATTTAGCTGATTGTAGTATGTACTATAGTAATTACTGTAGTGATTTAGCTGATTGTAGTATGTACTATAGTAATTACTGTAGTGATTTAGCTGATTGTAGTATGTACTATAGTAATTACTGTAGTGATTTAGCTGATTGTAGTATGTACTATAGTAATTACTGTAGTGAATTAGCTGATTGTAGTATGTACTATAGTAATTACTGTAGTGATTTAGCTGATTGTAGTATGTACTATAGTAATTACTGTAGTGATTTAGCTGATTGTAGTATGTACTATAGTAATTACTGTAGTGATTTAGCTGATTGTAGTATGTACTATAGTGTTTTGATGTATTATCGTTGACATACCAGTGGGGGCTTTCTCCTTGAGGAAATCTACTGGACAAAATACTCAGAGAGCAATTTCCCATGACCTATAGGTAGGTGGGTAAGTAGGTAAGTAGGTAGGTAAGTAGGTAGGTACAGTAGGTAGGTAGGTAAGTAGGTAGGTAGGTAGGTAAGTAGGTAGGTACAGTAGGTAAGTAGGTACAGTAGTTAAGTAGGTAGGTAGGTAGGTACAGTAGGTAGGTAGGTAGGTAAGTAAGTAGGTAGGTAGGTAAGTAGGTAGGTACAGTAGGTAAGTAGGTACAGTAGTTAAGTAGGTAGGTAGGTACAGTAGGTAGGTAGGTACAGTAGGTAGGTAGGTACAGTAGGTAGGTAGGTAGGTAGGTAGGTACAGTAGGTACTTAGGTAGGTAGGTACAGTAGGTAAGTAGGTAGGTAGGTATGTAGGTAGGTAGGTAGGTAGGTAGGTACAGTAGGTAGGTAGGTAAGTAAGTAGGTAGGTAGGTAAGTAGGTAGGTACAGTAGGTAAGTAGGTACAGTAGTTAAGTAGGTAGGTAGGTACAGTAGGTAGGTAGGTAAAGTAGGTAGGTCGGTAGGTACAGTAGGTAGGTAAGTAGGTAGGTACAGTAGGTAGGTAGGTAGGTACAGTAGGTAGGTAGGTAGGTAGGTAGGTACAGTAGGTAGGTATGTAGGTACAGTAGGTAGGTAGGTATGTAGGTACAGTAGGTAGGTAGGTAGGTACAGTAGGTATGTATGTAGATAGGTTGGTACAGTAGGTAGGTAGGTACAGTAGGTAAGTAGGTAGGTCAGTACAGTAGGTAGGTATGTAGGTACAGTAGGTAGGTAGGTAGGTAGGTAGGTAGGTAGGTACAGTAGGTAGGTAGGTAGGTACAGTAGATAGGTAGGTAGGTAGGTAGGTAGGTAGGTAGGTAGGTAGGTAGGTAGGTAGGTAGGTAGGTACAGTAGGTAGAAAGGTAGGTAGGTAGGTAGGTACAGTAGGTAGGTAGGTAGGTACAGTAGATAGGTAGGTAGGTAGGTACAGTAGGTAGGTATGTAGGGACAGTAGGTAGGTATGTAGGTACAGTAGGTAGGTAGGTACAGTAGGTAGGTAGGTAGGTACAGTAGGTAGGTACAGTAGGTAGGTAGGTAGGTAGGTACAGTAGGTATGTATGTAGATAGGTTGGTACAGTAGGTAGGTAGGTAGGTACAGTAGGTAAGTAGGTAGGTCGGTACAGTATGTAGGTAGGTAGGTAAGTAGGTAGGTCAGTACAGTAGGTAGGTAGATAGGTACGTAGGTAGGTCGGTACAGTAGGTAAGTAGGTAAGTAGGTAGGTAGGTAGTTAAGTAGGTAGGTCGGTACAGTAGGTAGGTAGGTCGGTACAGTAGGTAGGTAGGTAAGTAGGTAGGTACAGTAGGTAGGTAGGTAGATAGGTAGGTAGATAGGTGGGCTCTCACTCCACTCAGTGGGCTCTCACTCCATTCAGTGGGCTCTCACTCCACTCAGTGGGCTCTCACTCCATTCAGTGGGCTCTCACTCCACTCAGTGGGCTCTCACTCCACTCAGTGGGCTCTCACTCCATTCAGTGGGCTCTCACTCCACTCAGTGGGCTCTCACTCCACTCAGTGGGCTCTCACTCCACTCAGTGGGCTCTCACTCCATTCAGTGGGCTCTCACTCCACTCAGTGGGCTCTCACTCCACTCAGTGGGCTCTCACTCCACTCAGTGGGCTCTCACTCCACTCAGTGGGCTCTCACTCCACTCAGTGGGCTATCACTCCACTCAGTGGGCTCTCACTCCACTCAGTGGGCTATCACTCCACTCAGTGGGCTCTCACTCCACTCAGTGGGCTATCACTCCACTCAGTGGGCTCTCACTCCACTCAGTGGGCTCTCACTCCACTCAGTGGGCTATCACTCCACTCAGTGGGCTCTCACTCCACTCAGTGGGCTCTCACTCCACTCAGGAAGCGTTTGTGTTTCCGTGTGTCTATCCGTGTGCGTGTGTGACTGGCAAGAGGCGTTTTTAGTCAAGAGCTGCCACCCGCTTACTGGAGCAAGAAGTATCTCACACAAGCAGGGCCAGCCAGTACACACACACACACACACACACACACACACACACACACACACACACACACACACACACACACACACACACACACACACACACACACACACACACACACACACACACGTGTATGTACGAAAGCATGCAGGCATGCACAGGAGCCAGACACACACACAAGGAGGAGGAGCAGGAGAAGAAGGAAGAAGAGGAGGAGAAGGATGAGGAGCAGGAGAAGAAGGAAGAAGAGGAGGAGAAGGAGGAGAAGGAGGAGAAGGATGAGGAGTAGGAGAAGAAGGAAGAAGAGGAGGAGAAGGATGAGGAGCAGGAGAAGAAGGAAGAAGAGGAGGAGAAGGATGAGGAGTAGGAGAAGAAGGAAGAAGAGGAGGAGAAGGATGAGGAGCAGGAGAAGAAGGAAGAAGAGGAGGAGAAGGATGAGGAGCAGGAGAAGAAGGAAGAAGAGGAGGAGAAGGATGAGGAGTAGGAGAAGAAGGAAGAAGAGGAGGAGAAGGATGAGGAGCAGGAGAAGAAGGAAGAAGAGGAGGAGAAGGAGGAGAAGGATGAGGAGCAGGAGAAGAAGGAAGAAGAGGAGGAGAAGGATGAGGAGCAGGAGAAGAAGGAAGAAGAGGAGGAGAAGGATGAGGAGCAGGAGAAGAAGGAAGAAGAGGAGGAGAAGGATGAGGAGCAGAAGAAGAAGGAAGAAGAGGAGGAGAAGGAGGAGAAGGATGAGGAGCAGGAGAAGAAGGAAGAAGAGGAGGAGGAAAAGAAAAGGAGGAGGAGGAAGATGTACTCTGGCCTTAAACAACCCCAGATTTCATTCATCTTTACCTGGGCTCTGTTACATCAAACACAGTAACATGGCTATGTTCTTTAAATGTGTTGAGGACACCTGTTAATTATATGTTGGATATCAATACACCCAGTCACTACACAGATACAGGCGTCCTTTCTGTCCGGAGACTGAGATGGACATGGCAACATATTGTTTTTGTGGTCATTTAACCATTTCATTGTGGATTTTGATGTGTGCTCGGGGTTTTTGTCTTGCTTGAAGATCCACTTGCGGCCAATGTCAGCAGAGATAACTCGTTTTTTTGGAACTATAATGACCTGGTACTTGGTAAAGTTTATGATGCCGTTGAACTGAAAAAGGACCACAGAACCAAAACACCTTCATAACGTTAAAGATTCAGAACCATATTTCACTGTAGGTATGAGGTACTTCTCTGCAAATGCTTCTGTTTTTCCACACCAAAACCACCACTGAAGATCATGACTAAAGAGCTCTATTTTCATGTCATCTGACCATTGCACCGCCTGGAGTTTGATAAATGGCACTTGGATTGGAACCGGTGCTATTTCCTCCTTAAAGGGATATTGCAATATTTTGGCAAATTAAAACCCTTTTCTTCTTACCCAGAGTCAGATTTTGCCTCTGCATGCCATTTGAAGGACTTTGAAGGGAGTTTTTCCAGCGATCGCTAACTAGCGTCAGCGCAATGACTGGAAGTCTTTGGCATCTGCTCTCATAGTTAGCAATTGTGCTGAAGCTATAGTAGTTCATTTCAAAACTTCCTTCAAAACTAATGAAAGAGGGCTAAATTGCCAAAATCGCACAACATCCCTTTAACACCTTGATCCATCATCTTTCCTCCTCTCTTCTCCTCACCTAACCTCTCCTCTCTCATATACCTCTCTCCCCTCATCCTCTCCTCTCCCATATACCTCTCTCCCATCCTCCTTTCCTCACCTCTCCCATATTCCTCTCTCCCCTCATCCTCTCCTCACCTCACCTCTCCCATATTCCTCTCCTCACCTCTCCTCTCCCATATACCTCTCTCCCCTCATCCTCTCCTCACCTCTCCTCTCCCATATACCTCTCTCCCCTCATCCTCTCCTCTCCCATATACCTCTCTCCCCTCATCCTTTCCTCACCTCTCCCATATACCTCTCTCCCCTCATCCTCTCCTCTCTCATATTCCTCTCTCCCCTCATCCTGTCTTCCCCTAACCTCTCCTCTCTCCCTTCCTCCTCTCTCCCTTCCTCATCTCCTCACCAAACCTCTCCCCTCTCCCATACCGCTCTCCCAACAACAAACCCTGGTTCTACTTTCACTCTCTCTCCTCCAGACCTTCAGCTTTCATCATGCTCTGCACCAAGGTATCACCATGGTCTGCACCCAGGTATCACCATGGTCTGCACCCAGGTATCACCATGGTCTGCACCCAGGTATCACCACGGTTTGCGCCAAGGTATCATCATGGTCCGTGCCATGGTGGAACTGCATTGTATGTCTGAAATAATTGGATGGTGAAACTTGCATCGAGCCTACCAGAAGAGCAAGGTGAAGCAATTCCGGCATTCTTGAAAGTCACAATAAACCTTCTCCTGCAAAACAACTATTTGTGTATGATCATTTAAAAAATGCATTCAGTGGGCATTATTGAACTCCCAATTACTTTCTGGACACGCCCCTTTCCTGCTAACTCACCACACCTGAACTCACTCTGCTAATCACCAATTCCTCTTCCATTCTTCTGGTATATAAGCAGCTTGTTCTACTTGGGTTTGTTCAGCATTTGTGGTGTCACAGTTCCTTTATTGTTCCTGTTGTTAATTGGCTAAAGTAAGTTCCTGCTATTGTAACTTTTCTAGGGTTTTAACTTCCTGCATTGGGGTGTAATATCCTGTTCATCATGTGTATTGTTATGGTGCAGCTGGCCCAGTATTAGACCTTTAATTGAACTGTAAGGGAAGTGTTACAGCTTGTGAGATGAGACATGGTATAATGATGTTCCTGCCTGCAGAATGTCTACATCTCTAATCCTGTAGACTGTTCTGATTGGTTGCCTGTTGCACTGCGTCTCAGTGAACAAGAAACTATGAAATGCTGTTATTACTTTATCCCCCCCCCCCATCAACTTTAAATGGATTCCATGTTGTGCTCAGCTAATCACCCTCACAATATGAGCACCATGCTGGACCAGACTTGAAGTAGGGGAAACATGGACGTGCAAAGCCAGAACAAAACATTGGCCGCCATATTTGGATGGGCCTTGTCTAAACTAGATGTAGTTATTGATCACTGGTCAGTGCTGTAAATGGTGCTTTATCAGAACCATCTAGTGTATTATGGCTGGATCTTCAGAGGTGGGACCCCATGCTGCTAGCAGGAACCTTATTGAACCATCTAGTGTATTATGGATGGCTCTGCAGAGGTGGGACCCCATGCTGCTAGCAGGAACCTTATTGAACCATCTAGTGTATTATGGATGGCTCTTCAGAGGTGGGACCCCATACTGCTAGCAGGAACCTTATTGAACCATCTAGTGTATGGATGGCTCTTCAGAGGTGGGACCCCATGCTGCTAGCAGGAACCTTATTGAACCATCTAGTGTATTATGGATGGCTCTTCAGAGGTGGGACCCATGCTGCTAGCAGGAACCTTATTGAACCATGTCATCTACTAGCAAGCTGTTGCTATGGAATGTTCTTAGACCTTGTTTCATTAATTAATAGGTCTAATATTGGGCTGTGGTGTATTCCCTCCAGCACGACAACATCCTATCACAGCCTTTCCTGGTGGCCATTTCACCTTACCTACTGGTGTTACAAGCCACTAAGCCTTACCTACTGGTGTTACAAGCCACTAAGCCTACCTACTGGTGTTACAAGCCACTGAGCCTTCCCTACTGGTGTTACAAGCCACTGAGCCTTCCCTACTGGTGTTACAAGCCACTAAGCCTTACCTACTGGTGTTACAAGCCACTGAGCCTTACCTACTGGTGTTACTAGCCACTAAGCCTTACCTACTGGTGTTACAAGCCACTGAGCCTTACCTACTGGTGTTACAAGCCACTGAGCCTTACCTGCTGGTGTTACAAGCCACTAAGCCTTACCTGCTGGTGTTACAAGCCACTGAGCCTTACCTGCTGGTGTTACAAGCCACTGAGCCTTACCTGCTGGTGTTACAAGCCACTGAGCCTTACCTACTGGTGTTACAAGCCACTGAGCCTTACCTGCTGGTGTTACAAGCCACTAAGCCTTACCTGCTGGTGTTACAAGCCACTGAGCCTTACCTGCTGGTGTTACAAGCCACTAAGCCTTACCTGCTGGTGTTACAAGCCACTGAGCCTTACCTACTGGTGTTACAAGCCACTGAGCCTTACCTGCTGGTGTTACAAGCCACTAAGCCTTACCTGCTGGTGTTACAAGCCACTGAGCCTTACCTGCTGGTGTTACAAGCCACTGAGCCTTACCTGCTGGTGTTACAAGCCACTGAGCCTTACCTGCTGGTGTTACAAGCCACTGAGCCTTACCTGCTGGTGTTACAAGCCACTGAGCCTTACCTGCTGGTGTTACAAGCCACTGAGCCTTACCTGCTGGTGTTACAAGCCACTAAGCCTTACCTGCTGGTGTTACAAGCCACTGAGCCTTACCTGCTGGTGTTACAAGCCACTGAGCCTTACCTGCTGGTGTTACAAGCCACTAAGCCTTACCTGCTGGTGTTACAAGCCACTGAGCCTTACCTGCTGGTGTTACAAGCCACTGAGCCTTACCTGCTGGTGTTACAAGCCACTGAGCCTTACCTGCTGGTGTTACAAGCCACTAAGCCTTACCTGCTGGTGTTACAAGCCACTGAGCCTTACCTGCTGGTGTTACAAGCCACTGAGCCTTACCTGCTGGTGTTACAAGCCACTAAGCCTTACCTGCTGGTGTTACAAGCCACTGAGCCTTACCTGCTGGTGTTACAAGCCACTAAGCCTTACCTGCCGGTGTTACAAGCCACTAAGCCTTACCTGCTGGTGTTACAAGCCACTAAGCCTTACCTACTGGTGTTACAAGCCACTGAGCCTTACCTGCCAGCATTTATACTTTGCTTTTATTTTTGTTGGAAAGTAAAAGAAGCAGAATTGTACTTTGTGTTCAATCATAATGCCTGTTTTCTGACAGATTTGGCCATAAGTTTAAAAAGGAATTAGTTGCGCTGGTCAATATTTGGTTGAGAGTCCAGATGACTCCAAATGTCTTTGTTCCCATCTACTGCTTGGCTGTTACTGTAGATAATTTTCTTAATTGACTTGCCTAGTTAAATAAATACTTTCTTCTCTAGCGGTACTGTGTGTCCCTTGGTGATCAACTGGTGTCTGTACCCAACGTTGTGAAGTACCTTGGCGCAAACCTGGCATCTGTGCACAGCTCTGAGGAGGACCAGTTTCTACAGGCGTTGGTCTTGGTCAAGACTGTTGGTTTCCCTCCTACCTGGATTGGATGGTTTTATTCGGTTAAGGTGGGACTATTAAGCCTACAGTGATATATAGAGCCATTATTGCAAGGAACGCCGTTCCATCTCGTATTGCTCAAGTGAACAGCAAACCTGGTTAAAAATGGGAGATGTGGCATGTAGGCTACCTGTAATTTGATTATGTAGTTCTGTCTGAGTTGTTCTAATGTCATTTTGTGTGGACCCCAGGAAGAGGAGCTGCTGCTTTTTAACAGCTATTGTAATGGTTTCCATATAAAATATAAAGAGTTGCCAGGCAACGGGTAGCCTCGCCGTTGGCCAATAAAGGCTTGTTTGAATCCCAGAGCTCACTCCGTGAAATCTGATGTGCCCTTGAGCAACGCCCTTAATCCTAATTGACCCTGTAGGTCATTCTAGATGAGTCTGCAAAATTATTTTACTGTCAACTTCAGGAGGCCTTTATACTCATGTAAAATGTTTCTAGGTAAGTATAAATTTGATCAAAGTAACCTCTTCCATTACATTCTTGTGTGGGGTTTCTAGCTTCAAGTTGTAGACTTGTTATAGTCTTTGAAAGGCATCGGGATGATTGCAGATGTGAGGAGTAGACTGTAGGTTCTTTACACAAGCAACAGTCCCAGTCGGTGGGTTTTGAAGTAGTGGTAGCTTAAACTGTAGAGGAAGGACTACACTTAGTTTTTATTCTGAAATCCCCCTTCAGGACAGGCGGTGGTTCTGGAGTGATGGCTCCAACTTTGATCACCAGAACTGGGCTGAAGGAAGGCCTGGTGCTGATGCCAGAGAGACTTGTATTCATATCAACTTTGGAGGTACAGTAAACCCAGTATCATTCACTGATCCAGTCATCAAATTAAACCTTTCTCCTAATTAATTTAACAAATGATTTTCATGTAGACTTTCCTACTGTTGTGTGTATGTACAGCTGAATATTTCGGTTCTGTGTTTCGTCTTCAGGTCAGAAGTGCTGGAACAATGCTTTATGTGGAAGGAGCTTGCCCTCTGTGTGCTCCCTGAGACTCCTGCCTCTCCGGCAGACTATACATTAGAAGCAGCAATGCTATACCGTAGTGTCTGCATCCTTAATACTTCATGGTAACGTCTATACATTAGAAGCAGCAATGCTATTCTGTGTGTCTGCACCCTTAATACTTCATGGTAAAAAACATTTTGTTGCTGTTAAATGAAGTTTCAGTTACTACACCAATGGGGAATTGTTTGCAGCCAATAAAATGTGTACACTAATTTGTCTCATGAGTTATTGAACAGGAATGATGTGTTGTAGTTAGTACTCTTACTGGTCCTCTGTGGGACTCAACTCAACTGTGGGACTCAAGTGCCACCAGGACCACTCTAAAAAGAGGTGGTTTTTAATGACCTAGGCACATTCATGTTGACAACCTACTCCGGATGGTGCGACGCTACGTGACTCAATCACAGCTGAATGTGCCGGAGTTGAACCATGAACTGTAGTGAAGCCTCCTGCACTGAGATGCAGTGTCGTTGACTGCTGCGTCACTTAGGTGCAGGTTCCTTGAGTATCATTTAGGGTTAATCAAAAATGTAACTACAGGGAACCCCTATGTTCAGAGAACCCCTTGTAAGTGATCCTTGAAGAGAAAATAAAATCATGAGGTGAAATGCCAGCAGAGCTTCAAGCCCAATGTTTAATATCTGGGGTGTTGATGATCTCTATCCACAGCCAGAATGCTCACCATGCACTGCAACATCAAACAGGATTCCAGTTAGTCATCAGCGGTGTAGGGAGGAATGAAATCTGGTCCTTGAACATTTTAATTATAGAGATTTACAAAACAAGCTCAGATTTCATACCTTGGTTTTTGTGGTAACTTTTGCTAAGAGTTTTAATACTTTGTCCATAACGTGGAGGTGGATGGTCAATGTGATCTGCATAACATACCAATTGACATGCCTCGTCTGTATACCTGCAGACGAGAGCAGTTCAGTCTTCTGCACGCAATACAGCTAACCTTATCGTACCTCATGATTATCCATTGAATTGTGAATATTTTCTGTTAAGATTGTGAAAATTTGATGAAAGATACATGTTTTACATCGAACTAAAGATAGCATTGCATTAAGAACAAGTGTGTGTCAGATTTCAAAAAGCTTTATGGCATATTCAATCATCTGAAAACAGCGGTCAGCTACAAAAGGAAGCCATACAGTTACCTGAAATTGAGTCCAGTCTATTAATTGCATTCCAGCCATTATGAGCAGTGGTGGCTGGTGGGAGGAGATCTCATAGGACAGGCTCATTGAACAGTGGTGGCTGGTGGGAGGAGATCTCATAGGACAGGCTCATTGAACAGTGGTTACTGGTGGGAGGAGATCTCATAGGACAGGCTCATTGAACAGTGGTGACTGGTGGGAGGAGATCTCATAGGACAGGCTCATTGAACAGTGGTGGCTGGTGGGAGGAGATCTCATAGGACAGGCTCATTGAACAGTGGTGACTGGTGGGAGGAGATCTCATAGGACAGGCTCATTGAACAGTGGTGACTGGTGGGAGGAGATCTCATAGGACAGGCTCATTGAACAGTGGTGGCTGGTGGGAGGAGATCTCATAGGACAGGCTCATTGAACACATAAACAGACATGAGGTGTGCACCACTCATCTCTCTCCTCCACATAAACAGACATGAGGTGTGCACCACTCATCTCTCTCCTCCACATAAACAGACATGAGGTGTGCACCACTCATCTCTCTCCTCCACATAAACAGACATGAGGTGTGCACCACTCATCTCTCTCCTCCACATAAACAGACATGAGGTGTGCACCACTCATCTCTCTCCTCCACATAAACAGACATGAGGTGTGCACCACTCATCTCTCTCCTCCACATAAACAGACATGAGGTGTGCACCACTCATCTCTCTCCTCCACATAAACAGACATGAGGTGTGCACCACTCATATAATTACGTTATTAACGACAATTTAATTATTTATAAATATATTATTAACCATTAAGAAACTGTTATATCGCATTGGTCAAAATAGTGCAACAACTGGTCAGTTTCCCAAATAGAGACTCAATATTTCCCTCCATTTATTAACCTTTTATAAATGCACCCTTGTATCATCATGCAACCTTATTTTCAATAGCTGCACATTTTCTCACTTTTGGGTGAATTGGTTTGATACTTTCTGAAGGCGCTGTAAAGTAAGTGCATCATCAGGGCTTCAAACGTGGGGACACATCATGTTGGTCTGAAAACCATTTCTGTTCCTGGGACGGAGCGATAATGCATCATCAGGGCTTCAAACGTGGGGACACATCATGTTGGTCTGAAAACCATTTCTGTTCCTGGGACAGAGCGATAATGCATCATCAGGGCTTCAAACCATTTCTGTTCCTGGGACGGAGCGATAGTGCATCATCAGGGCTTCAAACCATTTCTGTTCCTGGGACGGAGCGATAATGCATCATCAGGGCTTCAAACCATTTCTGTTCCTGGGACGGAGCGATAATGCATCATCAGGGCTTCAAACCATTTCTGTTCCTGGGACGGAGCGATAGTGCATCATCAGGGCTTCAAACCATTTCTGTTCCTGGGACGGAGCGATAGTGCATCATCAGGGCTTCAAACCATTTCTGTTCCTGGGACGGAGCGATAGTGCATCATCAGGGCTTCAAACCATTTCTGTTCCTGGGACGGAGCGATAATGCATCATCAGGGCTTCAAACCATTTCTGTTCCTGGGACGGAGCGATAATGCATCATCAGGGCTTCAAACCATTTCTGTTCCTGGGACGGAGCGATAGTGCATCATCAGGGCTTCAAACCATTTCTGTTCCTGGGACGGAGCGATAGTGCATCATCAGGGCTTCAAACCATTTCTGTTCCTGGGACGGAGCGATAGTGCATCATCAGGGCTTCAAACCATTTCTGTTCCTGGGACGGAGCGATAATGCATCATCAGGGCTTCAAACCATTTCTGTTCCTGGGACGGAGCGATAATGCATCATCAGGGCTTCAAACCATTTCTGTTCCTGGGACGGAGCGATAATGCATCATCAGGGCTTCAAACCATTTCTGTTCCTGGGACGGAGCGATAGTGCATCATCAGGGCTTCAAACCATTTCTGTTCCTGGGACGGAGCGATAGTGCATCATCAGGGCTTCAAACCATTTCTGTTCCTGGGATGGAGCGATAGTGCATCATCAGGGCTTCAAACCATTTCTGTTCCTGGGACGGAGCGATAGTGCATCATCAGGGCTTCAAACCATTTCTGTTCCTGGGACGGAGCGATAATGCATCATCAGGGCTTCAAACCATTTCTGTTCCTGGGACGGAGCGATAGTGCATCATCAGGGCTTCAAACCATTTCTGTTCCTGGGACGGAGCGATAGTGCATCATCAGAGCTTCAAACGTGGGGACACATCATGTTGGTCTGAAAACCATTTCTGTTCCTGGGACGGAGCGATAATGCATCATCAGAGCTTCAAACGTGGGGACACATCATGTTGGTCTGAAAACCATTTCTGTTCCTGGGACGGAGCGATAATGCATCATCAGGGCTTCAAACCATTTCTGTTCCTGGGACGGAGCGATAGTGCATCATCAGGGCTTCAAACCATTTCTGTTCCTGGGACGGAGCGATAGTGCATCATCAGAGCTTCAAACGTGGGGACACATCATGTTGGTCTGAAAACCATTTCTGTTCCTGGGACGGAGCGATAATGCATCATCAGAGCTTCAAACGTGGGGACACATCATGTTGGTCTGAAAACCATTTCTGTTCCTGGGACGGAGCGATAATGCATCATCAGGGCTTCAAACCATTTCTGTTCCTGGGACGGAGCGATAGTGCATCATCAGGGCTTCAAACCATTTCTGTTCCTGGGACGGAGCGATAGTGCATCATCAGGGCTTCAAACGTGGGGACTCATCATGTTGGTCTGAAAACCATTTCTGTTCCTGGGACGGAGCGATAATGCATCATCAGGGCTTCAAACCATTTCTGTTCCTGGGACGGAGCGATAGTGCATCATCAGGGCTTCAAACCATTTCTGTTCCTGGGACGGAGCGATAGTGCATCATCAGAGCTTCAAATGTGGGGACACATCATGTTGGTCTGAAAACCATTTCTGTTCCTGGGACGGAGCGATAATGCATCATCAGAGCTTCAAACGTGGGGACACATCATGTTGGTCTGAAAACCATTTCTGTTCCTGGGACGGAGCAATAATCCATCATCAGGGCTTCAAACGTGGGGACACATCATGTTGGTCTGAAAACCATTTCTGTTCCTGGGACGGAGCGATAATGCATCATCAGGGCTTCAAACGTGGGGACACATCATGTTGGTCTGAAAACCATTTCTGTTCCTGGGACGGAGCGATAATGCATCAAAAAGTTAAAAAATAATAATTGTTTAACTGTCAAACATTTAAAATAAGGTTGCATGATGATACAAAATGCACTTATACATGGTTAATAGCTGGAGGGAAATACTGGCCCACTATTTGGCAAGCACTGACTGGCTATCACACTATTTGGCAAGCACTGACTGGCTATCTCACTATTTGGCAAGCACTGACTGGCTATCTCACTATTTGGCAAACACTGACTGGCTATCTCACTATTTGGCAAACACTGACTGGCTATCACACTATTTGGCAAGCACTGACTGGCTACCACACTATTTGGCAAGCACTGACTGGCTATCACACTATTTGGCAAACACTGACTGGCTATCACACTATTTGGCAAACACTGACTGGCTATCTCACTATTTGGCAAACACTGACTGGCTACCTCACTATTTGGCAAACACTGACTGGCTACCTCACTATTTGGCAAGCACTGACTGGCTATCACACTATTTTGGCAAGCACTGACTGGCTATTACACTATTTGGCAAACACTGACTGCCTATCTCACTATTTGGCAAACAATGACTGGCTATCACACTATTTGGCAAGCACTGACTGGCTACCACACTATTTGGCAAGCACTGACTGGCTATCACACTATTTGGCAAACACTGACTGGCTATCTCACTATTTGGCAAGCACTGACTGGCTATCTCACTATTTGGCAAGCACTGACTGGCTATCACACTATTTGGCAAGCACTGACTGGCTATCTCACTATTTGGCAAGCACTGACTGGCTATCACACTATTTGGCAAGCACTGACTGGCTACCACACTATTTGGCAAGCACTGACTGGCTATCACACTATTTGGCAAACACTGACTGGCTATCACACTATTTGGCAAACACTGACTGGCTATCACACTATTTGGCAAACACTGACTGGCTATCTCACTATTTATCTCACTATTTGGCAAACACTGACTGGCTATCTCACTATTTGGCAAACACTGACTGGCTACCTCACTATTTGGCAAGCACTGACTGGCTATCACACTATTTTGGCAAGCACTGACTGGCTATTACACTATTTGGCAAACACTGACTGGCTATCTCACTATTTGGCAAACAATGACTGGCTATCACACTATTTGGCAAGCACTGACTGGCTACCACACTATTTGGCAAGCACTGACTGGCTACCACACTATTTGGCAAGCACTGACTGGCTACCACACTATTTGGCAAACACTGACTGGCTATCACACTATTTGGCAAACACTGACTGGCTATCACACTATTTGGCAAGCACTGACTGGCTATCACACTATTTGGCAAGCACTGACTGGCTATCTCACTATTTATCTCACTATTTGGCAAACACTGACTGGCTATCTCACTATTTATTTCACTATTTGGCAAACACTGACTGGCTATCTCACTAGTTTGACCAATGGTTTATAATGCATTTACAAATGATTAAATAACTGTTAATACCCTAAGTTCAAACCTTTACAGATGGAACCAGATTGTAAAATGTTACCACTTCAGGTAATAATCAAACTTGTCAGCTTCAAAGTGTGATGTCACAGTAAGATAATGTAGTGTAACCTGTGTTATCATACACTATTCTAATCTATTGTAGACTTTCCCATGGCTTTAACTTCTTATGGCTGCAATCTCGGTAACCGGATGATATGACAACAGCCAGTGAAAGTGCAGGGCGCCAAATTCAAAACAACAGATATCTCATAATTACAATTCCTCAGACATACATGTGTCTTATACCATTTTAAAGGAAATATTTTTTGTTAATCCCACCAAAGTGTCCGATTTCAAATATGCTTTTCAGCGAAAGCACTACAAACGATTATGTTAGGTCACCACCAAACCACAATAAGCACAGCCATTTTTCCAGCCAAAGATAGCAGTCACAAAAAGCACAAATAGAGATAAAATGAATCACTAACCTTTGATGATCTTCATCAGATGACACTCATAGGACTTCATGTTACACAATACATGCATGTTTTGTTTGATAAAGTTCATATTTATATGAAAAAGTCTGAGTTTACATTGGCGCGTTAAATTCACTAGTTCCAAAAACATCAAGTGATTTTCACATCGTTTCAACAGAAATACTCATCATTGTCACGTTCGTGGTATGGAGGAGACCAAGGAGCAGTGTGATGTGAATACATACTTAATGAAGAAAACACTAAACAAACTTACAAAAACAACAAAACCAACATGACGCTATAATATAATAGTGCAGACACAGGCAACTATATGGTTACCAATCAGAGACAACGATAAACAGCTGCCTCTAATTGAGAACCAATCTAGGCAACCATAGACATACATAACACCTAGACTAGTAAACACCCCCATGAACATACAAAACCCCTAGACAAGACGAAAACACATAAATCACCCTTGTCACACCCTGACCTAACCAAAATAATAAAGAAAACAAAGAATACTAAGGTCAGGGCGTGACAATCATAAATGTAGATGATAATACAAGTTATACACATGGAATTATAGATACAGTGGGGCAAAAAAGTATTTAGTCAGCCACCAATTGTGCAAGTTCTCCCACTTAAAAAGATGAGAGAGGCCTGTAATTTTCATCATCATAGGTACACTTCAACTATGACAGACAAAATGAGAAAAAAAATTGAGAAAATCATTTTGTAGGATTTTTTATGAATTTATTTGCCAATTATGGTGGAAAATAAGTATTTGGTCAATAACAAAAGTTTATCTCAATACTTTGTTATATACCCTTTGTTGGCAATGACAGAGGGCAAACGTTTTCTGTAAGTCTTCACAAGGTTTTCACACACTGTTGCTGGTATTTTGGCCCATTCCTCCATGCAGATCTCCTCTAGAGTAGTGATGTTTTGGGGCTGTTGTGGGCAACATGGACTTTCAACTCCCTCCAAAGATTTTCTATGAGGTTGAGATCTGGAGACTGGCTAGGCCACTCCAGGACCTTGAAATGCTTCTTACGAAGCCACTCATTCGTTGCCCGGGCGGTGTGTTTGGGATCATTGTCATGCTGAAAGACCCAGCCACGTTTCATCTTCAATGCTCTTGCTGATGGAAGGAGGTTTTCACTCAAAATCTCACGATACATGGCCCCATTCATTCTTTCCTTTACATGGATCAGTCGTCCTGGTCCCTTTGCAGAAAAACTGCCTCAAAGCATGATGTTTCCACCCCCATGCTTCACAGTAGGTATGGTGTTCTTTGGATGCAACTCAGCATTCTTTGTCCTCCAAACACGACGAGTTGAGTTTTACCAAAAAGTTATATTTTGGTTTCATCATTTGGTTTCAATGTGTCGGAGGAAACACCGTACACCTAGCGACCTGGTGTGCCGGCCAAACCCTCCCTAACCCGGACGACGCTGGGCCAATTGTGTGCCAGCCCATGGGCCTCCCGGTCGCGGCCGGCTGAGACAAAGCCTGGACTCGAACCCAGAATCTCTGGTGGCACAGCTAGCTCTGCAATGCAGTGCCTTAGACTTAAACAGCTTACTGGAGACGGACACACTCTTATCCTGATCACCAACAGCCAGCTGCCGTCCAGGGGCTCAGCCGGTCGCTGACTAAAGGAAACAAGGTCTCCTCGAGGATTCCGACACCATCCGCTGATACTGGTACATGTGAGGTTAGTCAGGCAGACATGAGTCGAAGCCCAGCTCCTCCCCCCTGCCCAAGGCAGGCCCGTTCTGTCCCACCTCTTCCTTCCCCATCGGATTCCATCACCACCACCATCATCTTGGGCAGCTTGATAGTGAGAGATATTGGACTGCATGCAGCCTGACCAAGGTCCACTGCCACCCAGGTGCCCGTATCCAAGACATCTACTCCCTTCTACCCACAGTTCTAGACAACTATCTGACCAAGGTCCACTGCCACCCAGGCGCCCGTATCCAAGACATCTACTCCCTTCTACCCACAGTTCTAGACAACTATCTGACCAAGGTCCACTGCCACCCAGGTGCCCGTATCCAAGACATCTACTCCCTTCTACCCACAGTTCTAGACAACTATCTGACCAAGGTCCACTGCCACCCAGGCGCCCGTATCCAAGACATCTACTCCCTTCTACCCACAGTTCTAGACAACTATCTGACCAAGGTCCACTGCCACCCAGGCGCCCGTATCCAAGACATCTACTCCCTTCTACCCACAGTTCTAGACAACTATCTGACCAAGGTCCACTGCCACCCAGGCGCCCGTATCCAAGACATCTACTCCCTTCTACCCACAGTTCTAGACAACTATCTGACCAAGGTCCACTGCCACCCAGGTGCCCGTATCCAAGACATCTACTCCCTTCTACCCACAGTTCTAGACAACTATCTGACCAAGGTCCACTGTCACCCAGGCGCCCGTATCCAAGACATCTACTCCCTTCTACCCACAGTTCTAGACAACTATCTGACCAAGGTCCACTGCCACCCAGGCGCCCGTATCCAAGACATCTACTCCCTTCTACCCACAGTTCTAGACAACTATCTGACCAAGGTCCACTGCCACCCAGGCGCCCGTATCCAAGACATCTACTCCCTTCTACCTACAGTTCTAGACAACTATTCGAATATTGTCACCATTGTCACTCACGTTGGATTTAACAACATTCGCTTTCAGCAATCTGAGGAACTGAAGAAGGACTACAACATTCTCTATACATGGTTATAGAATATACAGGAAAGATACAAATTCTAATGGAGGAGGTGTTGCCATGTATGTCCAGAGTCATATTCCTGTTAGGCTGAGAGAGGATCTCATGTCAGATGATGTGGAAATAATATGGCTACAGGTTCATCTACTTAAAGCCTTGTAGGAAGTTTCTATAGACACAGTATTTAGACTATATGTGTGAAATGTTGGAAAAGATATGTGATATCAACAAAGAGAGATATTTTCTAGATGACCTAAATATTGACTGGTTGTAGACAAGCTGCCCACTCAATAAGAAGCTGCAAGTAACCAGTGCTTAGATTCTAGTTAAAGTTATCAGTCAACCTAACAGGTAATTTACAAACAGAACAGGAACTAAATCATCCACCTGTATTGATCAGATATTTACTACAGAAATCTGCTCTAAATCTATTTCCACACATATAATATAATAGCCATATCTTGAAAACCAATGTTCCAAAGACTGGACCTAAAATTGTGTATAAATGATCATACAAGACGTTTTGCAATGAATGTCATGTCGAAGATGTGAAAAATATTTGTTGGTCTGATGTGTGAGGAACATTCGGACGCTGCACTTGAAGCAACTGAAACTGCTTCAAGGTACAGAACGGGCCTTGGGGGGGGAGGAGGTACAGAACGGGCCTTGGGGGGGGAGGTACAGAACGGGCCTTGGGGGGGGGGGAGGTACAGAACGGGCCTTGGGGGGGGAGGAGGTACAGAACGGGCCTTGGGGGGGGAGGTACAGAACGGGCCTTGGAGGGGGAGGAGGTACAGAACGGGCCTTGGAGGGGGAGGAGGTACAGAACGGGCCTTGGGGGGGGAGGAGGTACAGAACGGGCCTTGGGGGGGGGGGGAGGTACAGAACGGGCCTTGGGGGGGAGGAGGTGGGCTTCGACTTCATAACAAAACCCTTTGATATTGACAACCACTTTAGTCACTTTAGTCAGCGACCGGCTGCTACACGTTTGATGTATTTGATACCATGGAACCACTTTAATCACTTTAGTCAGCGACCGGCTGCTACACGTTTGATGTATTTGATACCATGGAACCACTTTAGTCACTTTAGTCAGCGACCGGCTGCTACACGTTTGATGTATTTGATACCATGGAACTACTTTAATCACTTTTTTTGTTGACAAGATAAGAAAACTTCGGTAACTTAGACAGACAACAAAATGCTGCCCCTTCATGTTCATAATGGACCAAATAATGAAAGACAAACACTGTAGCTTTGAAAATGGATGTTGAACAAATGGTTGCTATCTGTAGATCAGGACAAACCACCTGGTACCGACAACCTGGATGGTAAAATGCTGAGGTTGGTAGCGGAATACATTGTGACTCCTGTCATGATGTTGCCCTATTTGGATATATATATACCAGCCCCCTACAACTAGGCTGCTGTGAGAGAGAGGTCATAAATTCCTGAGGAGGAGACCCTGCCACATGGCCACACAGTATAAGAGGCCGGTACATTTTCATAGAGAACAAAGGAATTTCTTCCACCTCACAGAACTTTATCTTTTCGGCAGTATATGGCGAGCAAGACAGCAAAGTATTGCATCATGATATGGGTGGCCTGTTACGCACAATACAGCTACGCTTGGAAGATCAAATCAAATGTATTGGTCACATACACATGGTTAGCAGATGTTAATGGTCACATACACATGGTTAGCAGATGTTAATGGTCACATACACATGGTTAGCAGATGTTATTGGTCACATACACATGGTTAGCAGATGTTATTGGTCACATACACATGGTTAGCAGATGTTATTGGTCACATACACATGGTTAGCAGATGTTAATGGTCACATACACATGGTTAGCAGATGTTAATGGTCACATACACATGGTTAGCAGATGTTAATGGTCACATACACATGGTTAGCAGATGTTAATGCGAGTGTTGCGAAATGCTTGTGCTTCTAGTTCTGACAATGCAGTAATAACGAACAAGTAATCTAACCTAACAATTTCACAACAACTACCTTATACACACAAGTGTAAAGGGATAAAGAATATGTACATAAAGATATATGAATGAGTGATGGTACAGAACGGCATAGGCAAGATGCAGTAGATGGTATCGAGGACAGTATATACATATGAGATGAGTAATGTAGGGTATGTAAACAAAGTGGCATAGTTTAAAGTGGCTAGTGATACATTTTTACATCAATTTCCATTATTAAAGTGGCTGGAGTTGAGTCAGTATGTTGGCAGCAGCCACTCAATGTTAGTGGTGGCTGTTTAACAGTCTGATGGCCTTGAGATAGAAGCTGTTTTTCAGTCTCTCGGTCCCTGCTTTGATGCACCTGTACTGACCTCGCCTTCTGGATGGGGGTGAACAGGCAGTGGCTCGGGTGGTTGTTGTCCTTGATGATCTTTGTCACCTTCCTGTGACATCAGGTGGTGTAGGTGTCCTGGAGGGCAGGTAGTTTGCTCTGGAGAGCCTTACGGTTGTGGGCGGAGCAGTTGCCGTACCAGGTGGTGATACAGCCGACAGGATGCTCTCGATTGTGCATCTGTAAAAGTTTGTGAGTGTTTTCGGTGACAAGCCGAATTTCTTCAGCCTCCTGAGGTTGAAGAGGCGCTGCTGCGCCTTCTTCACCACACTGTCTGTGGGTGGACCAATTCAGTTTGTCTGTGATGTGTACGCCGAGGAACTTAAAACATACTACCCTCTCCACTACTGTCCCATGGATAGGGAGGTGCTCCCTCTGCTGTTTCCTGAAGTCCACAATCATCTCCTTTGTTTTGTTGACGTCGAGTGAGGTTATTTTCCTGACACCACACTCCGAGGGCCCTCACCTCCTCCCTGTTGGCCGTCTCGTCGTTGTTGGTAATCAAGCCTACCACTGTAGTGTTGTCGGCAAACTTGATGATTGAGTTGGAGGTGTGCATGGCCATGCAGTCGTGGGTGAACAGGGAGTACAGGAGAGGGCTCAGAACGCACCCTTGTGGGGCCCCAGTGTTGAGGATCAGCGGGCTGGAGATGTTGTTACCTACCCTCACCACCTGGGGGTGGCCCGTCAGGAAGTCTAGTACCCAGTTGCACAGGGCGGGGTCGAGACCCAGGGTCTCGAGCTTGATGACGAGTTTGGAGGGTACTATGGTGTTAAATGCTGAGCTGTAGTCGATGAACAGCATTCTCACATAGGTATTCCTCTTGTTCAGATGGGTTAGGGCAGTGTGCAGTGTGGTTGCGATTGCGTCGTCTGTGGATCTATTGGGGCGGTAAGCCAATTGGAGTGGGTCCAGAGTGTCAGGTAGGGTGGAGGTGAGATGGGCCTTGACTAGTCTCTCAAAGCACTTCAAGATGACGGAAGTGAGGGCTACGGGGTGGTAGTCGTTTAGTACGAACACATTTCATGTTCCGGGGAAAGTATAAAAGATCGGTGAAGAATCCAGCTACGAACTGGTCCGTTTGTTACAACTTGGGGAAGATCATGGGAGACGGTGTGGCCACATTACCATAACGTTGTTTAGATAATAGCCTCAGATATGAGGTTTACATCTAATTGTTGTATAAGATGAATGAGTGAGGATGATACTGTTTGTAAAATTGTGTAATATGATTTTGGACTGTTTAATGAAGGAAAATCCAATTCCATTTTGATTTGAACTAAATCAGAGGACCGCCCCTGAGCCGAATTAGGGTTAGACATCCTGGGACAGCCCCTTTTCTGAAATTCCGAATAAAACCTGACTTCGAGAAATTATCACCAGTTTCTCTCAATCACGGGAGGACAAAGGTTGTAGACCATTGCTGAATCTTTTAAACATACCACGTGGTTAAACACTTAGACTATCGATACAGACAGAATAAGAACAAGTCTTTGATGTTAATTACTAGTCTGCAGCTAGGAATTCGGTATCATTACGACACACTGAGCGTATATATATTGAATGCAATTGTTCCCGAATGAGTGAGTGTTCATGTGTAAAGGATTAGCATTTCAATTGTTATAATTAACTCTGTAGTGACTTCTCATGTGTAAAGGATTAGCATTTCAATTGTTATAGTTAACCCTGTAGTGACTTCTCATGTGTAAAGGATTAGCATTTCAATTGTTATAATTAACTCTGTAGTGACTTCTCATGTGTAAAGGATTAGCATTTCAATTGTTATAGTTAACCCTGTAGTGACTTCTCATGTGTAAAGGATTAGCATTTCAATTGTTATAGTTAACCCTGTAGTGACTTCTCATGTGTAAAGGATTAGCATTTCAATTGTTATAGTTAACCCTGTAGTGACTTCTCATGTGTAAAGGATTAGCATTTCAATTGTTATAGTTAACCCTGTAGTGACTTCTCATGTGTAAAGGATTAGCATTTCAATTGTTATAGTTAACCCTGTAGTGACTTCTCATGTGTAAAGGATTAGCATTTCAATTGTTATAGTTAACCCTGTAGTGACTTCTCATGTGTAAAGGATTAGCATTTCAATTGTTATAATGAACTCTGTAGTGACTTCTCATGTGTAAAGGATTAGCATTTCAATTGTTATAGTTAACCCTGTAGTGACTTCTCATGTGTAAAGGATTAGCATTTCAATTGTTATAATGAACTCTGTAGTGACTTCTCATGTGTAAAGGATTAGCATTTCAATTGTTATAGTTAACTCTGTAGTGACTTCTCATGTGTAAAGGATTAGCATTTCAATTGTTATAGTTAACCCTGTAGTGACTTCTCATGTGTAAAGGATTAGCATTTCAATTGTTATAATTAACTCTGTAGTGACTTCTCATGTGTAAAGGATTAGCATTTCAATTGTTATAATTAACTCTGTAGTGACTTCTCATGTGTAAAGGATTAGCATTTCAATTGTTATAGTTAACCCTGTAGTGACTTCTCATGTGTAAAGGATTAGCATTTCAATTGTTATAGTTAACCCTGTAGTGACTTCTCATGTGTAAAGGATTAGCATTTCAATTGTTATAGTTAACTCTGTAGTGACTTCTTAGTCGACCCCTTTTGTCCACCAAGCCGCCATGCCGGTTTAGCCCACTAGGGGCGCATTCTCCTGTCATTTCTTGTAACCATATTTACTTTGTGTGTTTATGCATTTCTGTGAATTACTTAATTAGTAATAAATAAATTATTTAAGACAATTGATGTATGAATGACTAAGTGAAGACTGGGTTCGTATTATATTTATATATATATATATTATTTATTTTATATTTCCACAACACAGGTTACCAAGGAAACAGTGACACTACCTATAATGTCTCTACCACAGGTTACCAAGGAAACAGTGACACTACCTATAATGTCTCTACCACAGGTCACCAAGGAAACAGTAACACTACCTATAATGTCTCTACCACAGGTTACCAAGGAAACAGTGACACTACCTATAATGTCTCTACCACAGGTCACCAAGGAAACAGTAACACTACCTATAATGTCTCTACCACAGGTTACCAAGGAAACAGTGACACTACCTATAATGTCTCTACCACAGGTTACCAAGGAAACAGTGACACTACCTATAATGTCTCTACCACAGGTTACCAAGGAAACAGTGACACTACCTATAATGTCTCTACCACAGGTCACCAAGGAAACAGTGACACTACCTATAATGTCTCTACCACAGGTCACCAAGGAAACAGTGACACTACCTATAATGTCTCTACCACAGGTCACCAAGGAAACAGTGACACTACCTATAATGTCTCTACCACAGGTCACCAAGGAAACAGTGACACTACCTATAATGTCTCTACCACAGGTCACCAAGGAAACAGTGACACTACCTATAATGTCTCTACCACAGGTCACCAAGGAAACAGTGACACTACCTATAATGTCTCTACCACAGGTCACCAAGGAAACAGTGACACTACCTATAATGTCTCTACCACAGGTCACCAAGGAAACAGTGACACTACCTAGTAACATTCAATAATGTTAAATATCACACTGGAGTCACACTAGAGTCACGTTCTGAGACAATGATGTCATAGTTTATTACAACAAGAAATCATCAATACATGGAAAATACCATTCAACTGTATATACATGATCAATATATAATATACAGTTGGTCTGGAATTATAGACACCCTTGATAAAGATAATAATGACTGTATATACACATGATCAATATATAATATACAGTGGGGTCTGGAATTATAGACACCCTTGATAAAGATAATAATGACTGTATATACATGATCAATATATAATATACAGTGGGGTCTGGAATTATAGACACCCTTGATAAAGATAATAATGACTGTATAAATACATAATTCAAATACTGAGCTCTATCATCTGCTCAACAACATGTGTCAATTATATTATTTTATATTAATACGATTGATCTGATTCAAATATTTAGTTTAACAAGTAGTATTTATTTTCTAAATGATTGACCCCCCTAAAGAGTAATAAACTAGTCAGAAGGTCAGTATCTGGTTCTATATTCATAGTAATGACATCATCACACTCCTGTAGATTCAGGGCTGTCAATCATTTTGACCCCTAACTGGTTCTATATTCATAGAAGCTTATTATCTAAAATGTATCAATTGAAAGTCTGGGTTCACAAGCTCCAATCCAGATGTGTTGGTCATTACTAAGACGTGGTTAAGGAAGAGTGTTTTGAATACTGATGTTAACCTTTCTGGTTATAAACTTTTCGGCAAGACAGATCTTCCAAAGGTGGGGGAGTGGCAATCTTTCAAGCTCGAATTGTTTGGGTACAGACCTGGAAAGTAAGACAGAACGCTATCTTTGCAGTAGATCACAACACCGCCGCCTTTGACAGTTCTATCTTGGCGGAAAATGTTATAGTTAGGGATGGAGATTTCAGGGTTTTTGGTGTTTTTCCTAAGCCAGGATTCAGACACGACTAAGACATCCGGGTTGGCAGAGTGTGCTAAAGCAGTGAGTAAAACAAACTTAGGGAGTAGGCTTCTAATGTTAACATGCATGAAACCAAGGCTTTTACGGTTACAGAAGTCAACAAATGAGAGCTCCTGAGGAGTGGGAGTGGAGCTAGGCACTGCAGGACCTGGATTAAGGGTTCGGCTAAAGGCTATACAAACTGTCCGAAGCAAGTTCGGAACAGAGAGTAAAAGGAGCAGGTTTCTGGGCACAATAGCATAGATTCAAGGCATAGTGTACAGACAAAGGCAAGGTAGGATGTGAGTACATTGGAGGTGAACCTAGGCATAGAGTAATGATGAGAGAGATATAGTCTCTAGAGATGTTTAAACCAGGTGATGTCATCGCATATGTAGGAGGTGGAACAACATGGTTAGTTAAGGCATATTGAGCAGGGCTAGAGGCTCTACAGTGAAATAAGACAGTAATCACTAACCAGGACAGTAATTGACGAGGCATATTGATATTAGAGAGAGGCATGCGTAGCCAAGTGATCATTTGGGTCCAGTGAATGGTTGGGCTGGCTGGGGACACGGTGATTCAGACAGTTAGCAGTTAGTAGGCCGGGGCTAACAAGCTAGCAGTTAGTAGGCCGGGGCTAACAAGCTAGCAGTTAGCAGATCGGGGCTAGCAAGCTAGCAGTTAGCAGACCGGGGTTAGCAAGCAAGCAGAAGGGCCTTTGGGGGACGTCGCGAGGTAAGTCTGTATTTGCCTCCTCGTGCGGTGATGCCGATAGACCAGTCATGGATTAGTAGGGTTCCAAGTAGCTCTAGATAGCTAGTCTGAATAACCATACTTGCGTAGGCTTTTTGAGTATGAAAATATAATGCTTTATAGTATGGGAAATTGTGATTATTGCGTATGTTTTAAATGCCAGGATATCATATTAATTTTGGCTTTTCTCTAGTAGAATTCACTGCATACTATTGAGGAAGAGAATCGTCTTTTCACGCCCATGTGTGCTTGACAACAGCTGATAATCAGAATAGGGGACGTGCTCTACAAAAATGAATGAATGGCGGGAAACATGCGCGATTGGCATGGCACCTTCTTGGTATGGATAATTAGTAGTTGATATTTGTTGCTAACTGAGTACGATGTTACTAAACAGTACATTCTAAACAGTATTGATTGTATTACTGTTGATGATATCTGGAAATGTGTATGTACACCCTGGCCCATCTACTGTTGCTAGCCCCAATTCTGACTTGTGCTTTGATATCTGCTTCACTGATTTCTGCTCTCGTAAAAGCCTGGCTTTTCTGCACGTATACATTACAAAAACATATCTCTGAGCAATTATATTAGTTTAAAATATTATCATTTACAATTTATTAATTTAATATAGTCATTTATTGACTATTATTTTATTCATTAATCTTCAGCAAGGATGTCAATAACTTCTGACCCCTCTGTATATAATCAAGGTGAAAACTAAACAAGTAGAGCAAAATAAACACTTCACAAAGTCAAATAAGAAACTGGCACATTGACATGAAGCTACAATAGAAGCTGACAGGTTGAAGCTACAATAGAAGCTGACAGGTTGAAGCTACAATAGAAGCTGACAGGTTGAAGCTACAATAGAAGCTGACAGGTTGAAGCTACAATAGAAGCTGACAGGTTGAAGCTACTCTAGAAGCTGACAGGTCGAAGCTACTCTAGAAGCTGACAGGTCGAAGCTACTCTAGAAGCTGACAGGTCGAAGCTACAATAGAAGCTGACAGGTCGAAGCTACAATAGAAGCTGACAAGTCGAAGCTACGATAGAAGCTGACAGGTTGAAGCTACGATAGAAGCTGACAGGTTGAAGCTACGATAGAAGCTGACAGGTTGAAGCTACGATAGAAGCTGACAGGTTGAAGCTACAATAGAAGCTGACAGGTTGAAGCTACAATAGAAGCTGACAGGTTGAAGCTACAATAGAAGCTGACAGGTTGAAGCTACAATAGAAGCTGACAGGTTGAAGCTACAATAGAAGCTGACAGGTTGAAGCTACAATAGAAGCTGACATGAAGCTACAATAGAAGCTGACAGGTTGAAGCTACAATAGAAGCTGACAGGTTGAAGCTACAATAGAAGCTGACAGGTTGAAGCTACAATAGAAGCTGACAGGTTGAAGCTACAATAGAAGCTGACAGGTTGAAGCTACAATAGAAGCTGACAGGTTGAAGCTACAATAGAAGCTGGCAGGTTGAAGCTACAATAGAAGCTGACAGATTGAAGCTACAATAGAAATAAACATTTCAACAAATGGTTTTATCAGTCTTGTTCACTTGTTCCATCATCAGAGTCTGTAACAGATTCTAACAGGAGACATTAGTCCATCATTCCATTCAATTCAACTCTATCAGTTCCTGAGGGAGATCAGAAAGACATTGTTTATGGGGAAAACATATATAGAATAACCAGGAAATGGATATAAACCCATAATACAGACATGGTAGTGAAACTTCAAAAAGTAAAGAACTACTGGAAGTGGATTATAGAGAACTGACTAACACGTTTATCAGATGACTTTGTCTTACCAAGATTCATATCACTCAGTTATATACTCAGAAACTCAGCTTTGTGAGGTGGGTTAAGTCTCTATAGAAAGTTATAGTCTCTCTATAGCATATAGTTATTGTCTATAGTAACCCTATAGCATATAGTTATAGTCTCTCTATAGTAACCCTATAGCATATAGTTATAGTCTCTCTATAGTAACCCTATAGCATATAGTTATAGTCTCTCTATAGTAACCCTATAGCATAGAGTTATAGTCTCTCTATAGTAACCCTATAGCATAGAGTTATAGTCTCTATAGTAACCCTATAGCATAGAGTTATTGTCTGTAGTAACTCTTCCTCCCCTCTCCATCTCATCCAGATCATCATTCTGTGGTCCAGCAGCCAGTAAAGGCTTCATCTCAGGAACAGACTTCCTCCCTGAACCTGGTAAAGACTTCATCTCCATCCCTTCAATCCTCTCAGACTCTATTAAAGATAGAAAGGAACAACATCAGAATAAACTGACCAGACAGAGAGACAGATAGATATATATAATAAACTGACCAGACAGAGAGACAGAGAGATATAATAAACTGACCAGACAGAGAGACAGAGAGATAGATATAATAAACTGACCAGACAGAGAGACAGAGAGATAGATATAATAAACTGACCAGACAGAGAGACAGAGAGATATAATAAACTGACCAGACAGAGAGACAGAATGATATAATAAACTGACCAGACAGAGAGATAGATATATAATAACCTGACCAGACAGAGAGATAGAGAGGGAGAGAGACATAATAAACTGACCAGTAATTGTAGAAACATTAGAATCGTAAAGACTGATTACTTTGGGAAGGAGTCTGTGTTTCCTGTTGACCTCCTGGAGAGGTGGACAGGGATTGGATGGTCTCTTCAGCTTCCCCTGAGGACAAGAACAGATAGATACATATATCTGACTCTCTAACAGATAGATACATCTGACTCTCTAACAGATACATACATCTGACTCTCAAACAGATAGATACATATATCTGACTCTCTAACAGATACATACATATATCTGACTCTCAAACAGATAGATACATATATCTGACTATCTAACAGATAGATAAACAAGAACAGAGAGTCAGGTCAGAATGTTGGATCTTGCAGACAGACAGACAGACACACTCACAGTCACAGACACAGACACACAGACAGACACAGACAGTCACACACACTACTTACTCTGTTCTTCTTTCAGTCCATCTGGTTTAAAAATTAAAGATATTTGAATCATGAGTTTTTTTACTATATGAACAAAAGTATGTGGACACCTGCTATTATCTAACAGTAGGTAGATACACTACATGACCAAAAGTATGTGGACACTTGTTCATTGAACATCTCATTCCAAAATCATGGGCATTAATATGGAGTTGGTCCCCCTTTGCTGCTATAACAGCCTCCACTCTTCTGGGAAGGCTTTCCACTAGATGTTGGAACATTGCTGCTATAACAGCCTCCACTCCTCTGGGAAGGCTTTCCACTAGATGTTGGAACATTGCTGCTATAACAGCCTCCACTCTTCTGGGAAGGCTTTCCACTAGATGTTGGAACATTGCTGCTATAACAGCCTCCACTCCTCTGGGAAGGCTTTCCACTAGATGTTGGAACATTGCTGCTATAACAGCCTCCACTCTTCTGGGAAGGCTTTCCACTAGATGTTGGAACATTGCTGTGGGGACTTGCTTCCATTCAGCCACAAGAGCATTAGTGAGGTCTCCCTCTCTCTCTTCTCTCAGAAGACCTGAGCCCTAGGACCATGCCTCAGGACTATCTGGCCTGATGACTCCTTGCTGTCCCCAGTCCACCTGGTCGTGCTAAGCATCAATATAGAGACAAAGTAGAGTCGTATTTCAACGGCTCAGACATGAGGTATGTGGCAGGGTCTACGGTCAATCACGGATTACAAAAAGGAAGCCAGCCAGAGCTCCCAGACAAATTAACACAACTTCTTTGCTCGCTTTGAGGACAATACTGACACGGCCCGCTACCACAACATGTGGCCTCTCCTTCACCGCGGCCAACGTGAGTCAAACATTTATTCGTGTTAATCAAAACGGAGACTGAAAAAACAGCCATCACATTGAGTTGGGTTTGCACTGCTGTTTTCAACTCTCTAGAGACAGCAGGAGCGGTAGAGATACTCTGAATGACCGGCTATGAAAAGCCAAATGACATTTCCTCCTGAGGTGCTGACCTGTTGCACCCTCTATAACCACTGTGATTATTATTATTTGACCCTGCTCATCATCGATGAACATTTGAACATCTTGGCCATGTTCTGTTATAATCTCCACCTGGCACAGCCAGTAGAGGACTGGTCACCCCTCAGAGTCATGTTCCTGTGGTCTACTCAGTACAGCCAGTAGAGAGGTTCTTACCCAGGTGATAGACTAGATAAGGTTTATATTCCAGTGATATGTAACCAGAGGTAGAGAGGTTCTTACCCAGGTTTTTGACAAGGTCAGGTTCCCGATCCAGTAGAATCCTGTAAAAGTCTAATTTCACAATTCTTGAGTCTTCTGCTTCTTCTAGGGCCTTGTACAACTGTCTCATCTGGTCCTGTCTGGTCATCTCTTTGATCCTGATGTTACAGTACAACTCCTTATAAAACAGCTCATACATGATGGGCTTCACCATGGTAACCATCTGAATGAGTTGATCCTTATGGACGTCCACAAATTTGGCACCTGAAAAGAGATGTAGAGTTATATACTGTAGAACAAGAGGACATTACTAGTCAGGTTAGATGTAGAGTTATATACTGTAGAACAAGAGGACATTAATAGTCAGGTTAGATGTAGAGTTATATACTGTAGAACAAGAGGATATTACTAGTCAGGTTAGATGTAGAGTTATATACTGTAGAACAAGAGGACATTACTAGTCAGGTTAGATGTAGAGGACATTACTAGACAGGTTAGATGTAGAGGACATTACTAGTCAGGTTAGATGTAGAGGACATTACTAGTCAGGTTAGATGTAGAGTTATATACTGTAGAACTAGAGGACATTACTAGTCAGGTTAGATGTAGAGGACATTACTAGTCAGGTTAGATGTAGAGTTATATACTGTAGAACAAGAGGACATTACTAGTCAGGTTAGATGTAGAGGACATTACTAGTCAGGTTAGATATAGAGGACATTACTAGTCAGGTTAGATGTAGAGTTATATACTGTAGAACAAGAGGACATTACTAGTCAGGTTAGATGTAGAGGACATTACTAGTCAGGTTAGATGTAGAGGACATTACTAGTCAGGTTAGATGTAGAGGACATTACTAGTCAGGTTAGATGTAGAGGACATTACTAGTCAGGTTAGATGTAGAGGACATTACTAGTCAGGTTAGATGTAGAGGACATTACTAGTCAGGTTAGATGTAGAGGACATTACTAGTCAGGTTAGATGTAGAGGACATTACTAGTCAGGTTAGATGTAGAGGACATTACTAGTCAGGTTAGATGTTGAGTTATATAGTGTAGAACAAGAGGACATTACTAGTCAGGTTAGATGTAGAGTTATATACTGTAGAACAAGAGGACATTACTAGTCAGGTTAGATGTAGAGTTATATACTGTAGAACAAGAGGACATTACTAATCAGGTTAGATGTAGAGTTATATACTGTAGAACAAGAGGACATTACTAGTCAGGTTAGATGTAGAGGACATTACTAGTCAGGTTAGATGTAGAGGACATTACTAGTCAGGTTAGATGTAGAGGACATTACTAGTCAGGTTAGATGTAGAGTTATATACTGTAGAACAAGAGGACATTACTAGTCAGGTTAGATGTAGAGGACATTACTAGTCAGGTTAGATGTAGAGGACATTACTAGTCAGGTTAGATGTAGAGGACATTACTAGTCAGGTTAGATGTAGAGTTATATACTGTAGAACAAGAGGACATTACTAGTCAGGTTATATGTAGAGGACATTACTAGTCAGGTTAGATGTAGAGGACATTACTAGTCAGGTTAGATGTAGAGGACATTACAAGTCAGGTTAGATGTAGAGGACATTACAAGTCAGGTTAGATGTAGAGTTATATACTGTAGAACAAGAGGACATTACTAGTCAGGTTAGATGTAGAGGACATTACTAGTCAGGTTAGATGTAGAGTTATATACTGTAGAACAAGAGGACATTACTAGTCAGGTTAGATGTAGAGGACATTACTAGTCAGGTTAGATGTAGAGGACATTACTAGTCAGGTTAGATGTAGAGGACATTACTAGTCAGGTTAGATGTAGAGGACATTACTAGTCAGGTTAGATGTAGAGGACATTACTAGTCAGGTTAGATGTAGAGTTATATAGTGTAGAACAAGAGGACATTACTAGTCAGGTTAGATGTAGAGGTCATTACTAGTCAGGTTAGATATAGAGTTATATACTGTAGAACAAGAGGACATCACTAGTCAGGTTAGATGTAGAGTTATATACTGTAGAACAAGAGGACATTACTAATCAGGTTAGATGTAGAGTTATATACTGTAGAACAAGAGGACATTACTAGTCAGGTTAGATGTAGAGGACATTACTAGTCAGGTTAGATGTAGAGGACATTACTAGTCAGGTTAGATGTAGAGTTATATACTGTAGAACAAGAGGACATTACCAGTCAGGTTAGATGTAGAGTTATATACTGTAGAACAAGAGGACATTACTAGTCAGGTTAGATGTAGAGGACATTACTAGTCAGGTTAGATGTAGAGTTATATACTGTAGAACAAGAGGACATTACTAGTCAGGTTAGATGTAGAGGACATTACTAGTCAGTTTAGATGTAGAGGACATTACTAGTCAGGTTAGATGTAGAGGACATTACTAGTCAGGTTAGATGTAGAGGACATTACTAGTCAGGGTAGATGTAGAGGACATTACTAGTCAGGTTAGATGTAGAGGACATTACTAGTCAGGTTAGATGTAGAGTTATATACTGTAGAACAAGAGGACATTACTAGTCAGGTTAGATGTAGAGGACATTACTAGTCAGGTTAGATGTAGAGGACATTACTAGTCAGGTTAGATGTAGAGGACATTACTAGTCAGGTTAGATGTAGAGGACATTACTAGTCAGGTTAGATGTAGAGGACATTACTAGTCAGGTTAGATGTAGAGGACATTACTAGTCAGGTTAGATGTAGAGGACATTACTAGTCAGGTTAGATGTAGAGGACATTACTAGTCAGGTTAGATGTAGAGGACATTACTAGTCAGGTTAGATGTAGAGTTATATACTGTAGAACAAGAGGACATTACTAGTCAGGTTAGATGTAGAGGACATTACTAGTCAGGTTAGATGTAGAGGACATTACTAGTCAGGTTAGATGTAGAGGACATTACTAGTCAGGTTAGATGTAGAGGACATTACTAGTCAGGTTAGATGTAGAGGACATTACTAGTCAGGTTAGATGTAGAGGACATTACTAGTCAGGTTAGATGTAGAGGACATTACTAGTCAGTTAGATGTAGAGGACATTACTAGTCAGGTTAGATGTAGAGTTATATACTGTAGAACAAGAGGACATTACTAGTCAGGTTAGATGTAGAGGACATTACTAGTCAGTTTAGATGTAGAGGACATTACTAGTCAGGTTAGATGTAGAGGACATTACTAGTCAGGTTAGATGTAGAGGACATTACTAGTCAGGGTAGATGTAGAGGACATTACTAGTCAGGTTAGATGTAGAGGACATTACTAGTCAGGTTAGATGTAGAGTTATATACTGTAGAACAAGAGGACATTACTAGTCAGGTTAGATGTAGAGGACATTACTAGTCAGGTTAGATGTAGAGGACATTACTAGTCAGGTAGATGTAGAGGACCATTACTAGTCAGGTTAGATGTAGAGGACATTACTAGTCAGGTTAGATGTAGAGGACATTACTAGTCAGGTTAGATGTAGAGGACATTACTAGTCAGGTTAGATGTAGAGGACATTACTAGTCAGGTTAGATGTAGAGGACATTACTAGTCAGGTTAGATGTAGAGTTATATACTGTAGAACAAGAGGACATTACTAGTCAGGTTAGATGTAGAGGACATTACTAGTCAGGTTAGATGTAGAGGACATTACTAGTCAGGTTAGATGTAGAGGACATTACTAGTCAGGTTAGATGTAGAGGACATTACTAGTCAGGTTAGATGTAGAGGACATTACTAGTCAGGTTAGATGTAGAGGACATTACTAGTCAGGTTAGATGTAGAGGACATTACTAGTCAGGTTAGATGTAGAGGACATTACTAGTCAGGTTAGATGTAGAGTTATATACTGTAGAACAAGAGGACATTACTAGTCAGGTTAGATGTAGAGGACATTACTAGTCAGGTTAGATGTAGAGGACATTACTAGTCAGGTTAGATGTAGAGGACATTACTAGTCAGGGTAGATGTAGAGGACATTACTAGTCAGGTTAGATGTAGAGGACATTACTAGTCAGGTTAGATGTAGAGTTATATACTGTAGAACAAGAGGACATTACTAGTCAGGTTATATGTAGAGGACATTACTAGTCAGGTTAGATGTAGAGGACATTACTAGTCAGGTTAGATGTAGAGGACATTACAAGTCAGGTTAGATGTAGAGGACATTACAAGTCAGGTTAGATGTAGAGTTATATACTGTAGAACAAGAGGACATTACTAGTCAGGTTAGATGTAGAGGACATTACTAGTCAGGTTAGATGTAGAGTTATATACTGTAGAACAAGAGGACATTACTAGTCAGGTTAGATGTAGAGGACATTACTAGTCAGGTTAGATGTAGAGGACATTACTAGTCAGGTTAGATGTAGAGGACATTACTAGTCAGGTTAGATGTAGAGGACATTACTAGTCAGGTTAGATGTAGAGGACATTACTAGTCAGGTTAGATGTAGAGTTATATAGTGTAGAACAAGAGGACATTACTAGTCAGGTTAGATGTAGAGGACATTACTAGTCAGGTTAGATATAGAGTTATATACTGTAGAACAAGAGGACATCACTAGTCAGGTTAGATGTAGAGTTATATACTGTAGAACAAGAGGACATTACTAATCAGGTTAGATGTAGAGTTATATACTGTAGAACAAGAGGACATTACTAGTCAGGTTAGATGTAGAGGACATTACTAGTCAGGTTAGATGTAGAGGACATTACTAGTCAGGTTAGATGTAGAGTTATATACTGTAGAACAAGAGGACATTACCAGTCAGGTTAGATGTAGAGTTATATACTGTAGAACAAGAGGACATTACTAGTCAGGTTAGATGTAGAGGACATTACTAGTCAGGTTAGATGTAGAGTTATATACTGTAGAACAAGAGGACATTACTAGTCAGGTTAGATGTAGAGGACATTACTAGTCAGTTTAGATGTAGAGGACATTACTAGTCAGGTTAGATGTAGAGGACATTACTAGTCAGGTTAGATGTAGAGGACATTACTAGTCAGGGTAGATGTAGAGGACATTACTAGTCAGGTTAGATGTAGAGTTATATACTGTAGAACAAGAGGACATTACTAGTCAGGTTAGATGTAGAGGACATTACTAGTCAGGTTAGATGTAGAGGACATTACTAGTCAGGTTAGATGTAGAGGACATTACTAGTCAGGTTAGATGTAGAGTTATATACTGTAGAACAAGAGGACATTACTAGTCAGGTTAGATGTAGAGGACATTACTAGTCAGGTTAGATGTAGAGGACATTACTAGTCAGGTTAGATGTAGAGGACATTACTAGTCAGGTTAGATGTAGAGGACATTACTAGTCAGGTTAGATGTAGAGGACATTACTAGTCAGGTTAGATGTAGAGTTATATACTGTAGAACAAGAGGACATTACTAGTCAGGTTAGATGTAGAGGACATTACTAGTCAGGTTAGATGTAAAGGACATTACTAGTCAGGTTAGATGTAGAGGACATTACTAGTCAGGTTAGATGTAGAGGACATTACTAGTCAGGTTAGATGTAGAGTTATATACTGTAGAACAAGAGGACATTGCTAGTCAGGTTAGATGTAGAGTTATATACTGTAGAACAAGAGGACATTACTAGTCAGGTTAGATGTAGAGGACATTAATAGTCAGGTTAGATATAGAGTTATATACTGTAGAACAAGAGGACATTACTAGTCAGGTTAGATGTAGAGTTATATACCTTTTTTCTTTATGTGAATCACAGGGATTTGGGACTTAACTGTTCATCCATAACCCAGCTCTAGTCAGAATGCTCTAGTCAGAATGCTCTAGTCAGAATGCTCTCGATAGAATGCTCTAGCTAGAATGCTCTAGTCAGAATGCTCTCGATAGAATGCTCTAGTCAGAATGCTCTCGATAGAATGCTCTAGTCAGAATGCTCTCAATAGAATGCTCTAGCTAGAATGCTCTAGTCAGAATGCTCTCGATAGAATGCTCTAGTCAGAATGCTCTCGATTGAATGCTCTAGTCAGAATGCTCTAGTCAGAATGCTCTCGATTGAATGCTCTAGTCAGAATGCTCTAGTCAGAATGCTCTCGATAGAATGCTCTAGTCAGAATGCTCTAGTCAGAATGCTCTCGATAGAATGCTCTAGCTAGAATGCTCTAGCTAGAATGCTCTAGTTAGAATGCTCTAGTCAGAATGCTCTAGTCAGAATGCTCTCGATAGAATGCTCTCGATAGAATGCTCTAGTCAGAATGCTCTAGTCAGAATGCTCTCGATAGAATGCTCTAGTCAGAATGTTCTCGATAGAATGCTCTAGTCAGAATGCTCTAGTCAGAATGCTCTCGATAGAAGGCTCTAGTCAGAATGCTCTCGATAGAATGCTCTAGTCAGAATGCTCTAGTCAGAATGCTCTTGTCAGAATGCTCTCGATAGAATGCTCTAGTCAGAATGCTCTCGATAGAATGCTCTAGCTAGAATGCTCTAGTCAGAATGCTCTCGATAGAATGCTCTCGATAGAATGCTCTAGTCAGAATGCTCTAGTCAGAATGCTCTAGTCAGAATGCTCTCGATAGAATGCTCTAGTCAGAATGCTCTCGATAGAATGCTCTAGTCAGAATGCTCTAGTCAGAATGCTCTCGATAGAATGCTCTAGCTAGAATGCTCTAGTCAGAATGCTCTAGTCAGAATGCTTTCGATAGAATGCTCTCGATAGAATGCTCTAGTCAGAATGCTCTAGTCAGAATGCTCTCGATAGAATGCTCTCGATAGAATGCTCTAGTCAGAATGCTCTCGATAGAATGCTCTAGTCAGAATGCTCTCGATAGAATGCTCTCGATAGAATGCTCTAGTCAGAATGCTCTAGTCAGAATGCTCTCGATAGAATGCTCTAGTCAGAATGCTCTCGATAGAATGCTCTAGTCAGAATGCTCTCGATAGAATGCTCTAGTCAGAATGCTCTAGTCAGAATGCTCTCGATAGAATGCTCTAGCTAGAATGCTCTAGTTAGAATGCTCTAGTCAGAATGCTCTAGTCAGAATGCTCTCGATAGAATGCTCTCGATAGAATGCTCTAGTCAGAATGCTCTAGTCAGAATGCTCTCGATAGAATGCTCTAGTCAGAATGCTCTCGATAGAATGCTCTAGTCAGAATGCTCTAGTCAGAATGCTCTAGTCAGAATGCTCTAGTCAGAATGCTCTCGATAGAATGCTCTAGTCAGAATGCTCTCGATAGAATGCTCTAGTCAGAATGCTCTAGTCAGAATGCTCTAGTCAGAATGCTCTCGATAGAATGCTCTAGTCAGAATGCTCTAGTTAGAATGCTCTAGTCAGAATGCTCTCGATAGAAAGCTCTCGATAGAATGCTCTAGTCAGAATGCTCTCGATAGAATGCTCTAGTCAGAATGCTCTAGTTAGAATGCTCTCGATAGAATGCTCTCAATAGAATGCTCTAGTCAGAATGCTCTAGTCAGAATGCTTTCGATAGAATGCTCTCGATAGAATGCTCTAGTCAGAATGCTCTAGTCAGAATGCTCTCGATAGAATGCTCTCGATAGAATGCTCTAGTCAGAATGCTCTCGATAGAATGCTCTAGTCAGAATGCTCTAGTCAGAATGCTCTCGATAAAATGCTCTAGCTAGAATGCTCTAGTCAGAATGCTCTCGATAGAATGCTCTAGTCAGAATGCTCTCGATAGAATGCTCTAGTCAGAATGCTCTAGTCAGAATGCTCTCGATAGAATGCTCTAGTCAGAATGCTCTAGTCAGAATGCTCTCGATAGAATGCTCTCGATAGAATGCTCTCGATAGAATGCTCTAGTCAGAATGCTCTCGATAGAATGCTCTAGCTAGAATGCTCTAGTTAGAATGCTCTAGTCAGAATGCTCTAGTCAGAATGCTCTCGATAGAATGCTCTCGATAGAATGCTCTAGTCTGAATGCTCTAGTCAGAATGCTCTCGATAGAATGCTCTAGTCAGAATGCTCTCGATAGAATGCTCTAGTCAGAAAGCTCTAGTCAGAATGCTCTAGTCAGAATGCTCTCGATAGAATGATCTAGTCAGAATGCTCTCGATAGAATGCTCTAGTCAGAATGCTCTAGTCAGAATCCTCTCGATAGAATGCTCTAGTCAGAATGCTCTCGATAGAATGCTCTAGTCAGAATGCTCTAGTTAGAATGCTCTAGTCAGAATGTTCTCGATAGAAAGCTCTCGATAGAATGCTCTAGTCAGAATGCTCTCGATAGAATGCTCTAGTCAGAATGCTCTAGTCAGAATGCTCTCGATAGAATGCTCTAGTCAGAATGCTCTAGTCAGAATGCTCTCGATAGAATGCTCTAGTCAGAATGCTCTAGTCAGAATGCTCTCGATAGAATGCTCTAGCTAGAATGCTCTAGCTAGAATGCTCTAGTTAGAATGCTCTAGTCAGAATGCTCTAGTCAGAATGCTCTCGATAGAATGCTCTCGATAGAATGCTCTAGTCAGAATGCTCTCGATAGAATGCTCTAGTCAGAATGTTCTCGATAGAATGCTCTAGTCAGAATGCTCTAGTCAGAATGCTCTCGATAGAATGCTCTAGTCAGAATGCTCTCGATAGAATGCTCTAGTCAGAATGCTCTAGTCAGAATGCTCTTGTCAGAATGCTCTCGATAGAATGCTCTAGTCAGAATGCTCTCGATAGAATGCTCTAGTCAGAATGCTCTCGATAGAATGCTCTAGTCAGAATGCTCTAGCCAGAATGCTCTAGTTAGAATGCTCTAGTCAGAATGCTCTCGATAGAAAGCTCTCGATAGAATGCTCTAGTCAGAATGCTCTCGATAGAATGCTCTCGATAGAATGCTCTAGCTAGAATGCTCTAGTCAGAATGCTCTCGATAGAATGCTCTCGATAGAATGCTCTAGTCAGAATGCTCTCGATAGAATGCTCTAGTCAGAATGCTCTAGTCAGAATGCTCTCGATAGAATGCTCTAGCTAGAATGCTCTAGTCAGAATGCTCTAGTCAGAATGCTTTCGATAGAATGCTCTCGATAGAATGCTCTAGTCAGAATGCTCTAGTCAGAATGCTCTCGATAGAATGCTCTCGATAGAATGCTCTAGTCAGAATGCTCTAGTCAGAATGCTCTAGTCAGAATGCTCTCGATAGAATGCTCTAGCTAGAATGCTCTAGTCAGAATGCTCTCGATAGAATGCTCTAGCTAGAATGCTCTAGTCAGAATGCTTTCGATAGAATGCTCTAGTCAGAATGCTCTCGATAGAATGCTCTCGATAGAATGCTCTAGTCAGAATGCTCTAGTCAGAATGCTCTCGATAGAATGCTCTAGTCAGAATGCTCTAGTCAGAATGCTCTCGATAGAATGCTCTAGTCAGAATGCTCTCGATAGAATGCTCTCGATAGAATGCTCTAGTCAGAATGCTCTAGATAGAATGCTCTAGCTAGAATGCTCTAGTCAGAATGCTCTAGTCAGAATCCTCTCGATAGAATGCTCTAGTCAGAATGCTCTCGATAGAATGCTCTAGTCAGAATGCTCTAGTTAGAATGCTCTAGTCAGAATGCTCTCGATAGAAAGCTCTCGATAGAATGCTCTAGTCAGAATGCTCTCGATAGAATGCTCTAGTCAGAATGCTCTAGTCAGAATGCTCTAGTTAGAATGCTCTCGATAGAATGCTCTCGATAGAATGCTCTAGTCAGAATGCTCTAGTCAGAATGCTTTCGATAGAATGCTCTCGATAGAATGCTCTAGTCAGAATGCTCTAGTCAGAATGCTCTCGATAAAATGCTATAGTCAGAATGCTCTAGTCAGAATGCTCTCGATAAAATGCTCTAGCTAGAATGCTCTAGTCAGAATGCTCTCGATAGAATGATCTCGATAGAATGCTCTAGTCAGAATGCTCTAGTCAGAATGCTCTCGATAGAATGCTCTAGTCAGAATGCTCTAGTCAGAATGCTCTCGATAGAATGCTCTAGTCAGAATGCTCTCGATAGAATGCTCTCGATAGAATGCTCTAGTCAGAATGCTCTCGATAGAATGCTCTAGCTAGAATGCTCTAGTTAGAATGCTCTAGTCAGAATGCTCTAGTCAGAATGCTCTCGATAGAATGCTCTCGATAGAATGCTCTAGTCAGAATGCTCTAGTCAGAATGCTCTCGATAGAATGCTCTAGTCAGAATGCTCTCGATAGAATGCTCTAGTCAGAATGCTCTAGTCAGAATGCTCTAGTCAGAATGCTCTCGATAGAATGCTCTAGTCAGAATGCTCTAGTCAGAATCCTCTCGATAGAATGCTCTAGTCAGAATGCTCTCGATAGAATGCTCTAGTCAGAATGCTCTAGTTAGAATGCTCTAGTCAGAATGCTCTCGATAGAAAGCTCTCGATAGAATGCTCTAGTCAGAATGCTCTCGATAGAATGCTCTAGTCAGAATGCTCTAGTCAGAATGCTCTCGATAGAATGCTCTAGTCAGAATGCTCTCGATAGAATGCTCTAGTCAGAATGCTCTAGTTAGAATGCTCTAGTCAGAATGCTCTCGATAGAAAGCTCTCGATAGAATGCTCTAGTCAGAATGCTCTCGATAGAATGCTCTAGTCAGAATGCTCTAGTCAGAATGCTCTAGTCAGAATGCTCTCGATAGAATGCTCTCGATAGAATGCTCTAGTCAGAATGCTCTAGTCAGAATGCTCTAGTCAGAATGCTCTCGATAGAATGCTCTAGCTAGAATGCTCTAGTCAGAATGCTCTCGATAGAATGCTCTAGTCAGAATGCTCTCGATAGAATGCTCTCGATAGAATGCTCTAGTCAGAATGCTCTAGTCAGAATGCTCTCGATAGAATGCTCTAGTCAGAATGCTCTAGTCAGAATGCTCTCGATAGAATGCTCTAGTCAGAATGCTCTCGATAGAATGCTCTAGCTAGAATGCTCTAGTTAGAATGCTCTAGTCAGAATGCTCTAGTCAGAATGCTCTCGATAGAATGCTCTCGATAGAATGCTCTAGTCAGAATGCTCTAGTCAGAATGCTCTCGATAGAATGCTCTAGTCAGAATGCTCTCGATAGAATGCTCTAGTCAGAATGCTCTAGTCAGAATGCTCTAGTCAGAATGCTCTAGTCAGAATGCTCTCAATAGAATGCTCTAGTCAGAATGCTCTAGTCAGAATGCTCTAGTCAGAATGCTCTAGTCAGAATCCTCTCGATAGAATGCTCTAGTCAGAATGCTCTCGATAGAATGCTCTAGTCAGAATGCTCTAGTTAGAATGCTCTAGTCAGAATGCTCTCGATAGAAAGCTCTCGATAGAATGCTCTAGTCAGAATGCTCTCGATAGAATGCTCTAGTCAGAATGCTCTAGTCAGAATGCTCTAGTTAGAATGCTCTCGATAGAATGCTCTCGATAGAATGCTCTAGTCAGAATGCTCTAGTCAGAATGCTTTCGATAGAATGCTCTCGATAGAATGCTCTAGTCAGAATGCTCTAGTCAGAATGCTCTCGATAGAATGCTCTCGATAGAATGCTCTAGTCAGAATGCTCTAGTCAGAATGCTCTAGTCAGAATGCTCTCGATAAAATGCTCTAGCTAGAATGCTCTAGTCAGAATGCTCTCGATAGAATGCTCTAGTCAGAATGCTCTCGATAGAATGCTCTCGATAGAATGCTCTAGTCAGAATGCTCTAGTCAGAATGCTCTCGATAGAATGCTCTAGTCAGAATGCTCTAGTCAGAATGCTCTCGATAGAATGCTCTAGTCAGAATGCTCTCGATAGAATGCTCTCGATAGAATGCTCTAGTCAGAATGCTCTCGATAGAATGCTCTCGATAGTTTGCTCTAGTTAGAATGCTCTAGTCAGAATGCTCTAGTCAGAATGCTCTCGATAGAATGCTCTAGTCAGAATGCTCTAGTCAGAATGCTCTCGATAGAATGCTCTAGTCAGAATGCTCTCGATAGAATGCTCTAGTCAGAATGCTCTAGTTAGAATGCTCTCGATAGAAAGCTCTCGATAGAATGCTCTAGTCAGAATGCTCTCGATAGAATGCTCTAGTCAGAATGCTCTAGTCAGAATGCTCTAGTTGGAATGCTCTCGATAGAATGCTCTCGATAGAATGCTCTAGTCAGAATGCTCTAGTCTTAATACAGGAAGGCTTTATAAACTCAGCAAAAAAATAAACGTCCCTTTTTTAGGACTTTGTCTTTCAAAGATAATTTGTAAAAATACAAATAACTTCACAGATCTTCATTGTAAAGGGTTTAAACACCATTTCCCATGCTTGTTCAATGAACCGTAAACAATTAATGAACATGCACCTGTGGAACGGTCGTTAAGACACTAACAGCTTACAGACGGTAGGCAATTAATGTCACAGTTATGAAACCTTAGGACACTAAAGAGGCCTTTCTACTGACTCTGAAAAACACCAAAAGAAAGATGCCCAGTGTCCCTGTTCATCTGCGTGAACGTGCCTTAGGCATGCTGCAAGGAGGCATGAGGACTGCAGATGTGGTCAGGGCAATAAATTGCAATGTCCGTACTCTGAGACGCCTAAGACAGCGCTACAGGGAGACAGGACGGACAGCTGATCATCCTCGCAGTGACAGACCGTGAGTAACAACACCTGCACAGGATCGGTACATCCAAACATCACACCTGTGGGACAGGTACAGGATGGCAACAACAACTGCCCGAGTTACACCAGGAATGCACAATCCCTCCATCAGTGCTCAGACTATCCGCAATAGGCTGAGAGAGGCTGGACTGAGGGCTTGTAGGCCTGTTGTAAGGCAGGTCCTCACCAGACATCACCGGCAACAAAGTCACCTATGGGCACAAACCCACCGTCGCTGGACCAGACAGGACTGGCAAAAGGTGCTCTTCACTGACGAGTCGTGGTTTTGTCTCACCAGGGGTGATGGTCAGATTCACGTTTATCGTCGAAGGAATGAGTGTTACACCGAGGCCTGTACTCTGGAGCGGGATCGATTTGGAGGTGGAGGGTCCGTCAAGGTCTGGGGCGATGTGTCACAGCATCATCGGAATGAGCTTGTTGTCATTGCAGGCAATCTCAACGCTGTGCGTTACAGGGAAGACACCCTCCTCCCTCATGTGGTACCCTTCCTGCAGGCTCATCCTGACATGAACCTCCAGCATGACAATGCCACCAGCCATACAGCTCGTTCTGTGCATGATTTCCTGCAAGACAGGGATGTCAGTGTTCTGCCAAGGCCATCGAAGAGCCCGGATCTCAATCCCATTGAGCACGTCTGGGACCTGTTGGATCAGAGGGTGAGGGCTAGGGCCATTCCCCCCAGAAATGTCCGGGAACTTGCAGGTGCCTTGGTGGAAGACTGGGGTAACATCTCACAGCAAGACCTGGCAAATCTGGTGCAATTGATGAGGAGGAGATGCACTGCAGTACTTAATGCAGCTGGTGGCCACACCAGATACGTTTGATTTTGACGCCCCTCTGTTCAGGGACACATTATTCAATTTATGTTAGTCACATGCCTGTGGAACTTGTTCAGTTTATGTCTCAGTTGTTGAATCTTATGTTCATACTAATATTTACACATGTTAAGTTTGCTGGAAATAAACACAGTTGACGTTTCTTTTTTTGCTGAGTTTTCTATATATCTAAGATATACAGTAGAGGACTGGTCACTCCTTAGAGCCTGGTTCCTCTGGTCTACCCAGTAGAGGACTGGTCACCCCTCAGAGCCTGGTTCCTCTGGTCTACCCAGAGGAGGACTGGTCACCCCTCAGAGCCTGGTTCCTCTCTACCCAGTACAGCCAGTAGAGGACTGGTCACCCCTCAGAGCCTGGTTCCTCTGGTCTACCCAGTACAGCCACTAGAGGACTGGTCACCCCTCAGAGCCTGGTTCCTCTGGTCTACCCAGTACAGGCAGTAGAGGACTGGTCACCCCTCATAACCTGGTTCCTCTGTTCTACCCAGTACAGCCAGTAGAGGACTGGTCACCCCTCAGAGCCTGGTTCCTCTACCCAGCACAGCCAGTAGAGGACTGAGGTAGAGAGGTTCTTACCCAGGTGATATACTAGATAAGGTTTATATTCCAGTGATATGTAACCAGAGGTAGAGAGGTTTTTACCCAGGTGATAGACTAGATAAGGTTTATATTCCAGTGATATGTAACCAGAGGTAGAGAGGTTCTTACCCAGGTTGATGAGAACGTCAGGTTCCAGATCCAGTAGAATCCTGTAAAAGTCTGATTTCACCTTGTCCTCTCTTGTGTCTTCTGCTTCTTCTAGGGCCTTGTACAACAGTTTCATCTGGTCCTCTCTGGTCCTGGCAGCATGGATCTCAGAGTACCTCTCAGAATGGATGAAGTAAAATGCTATGGGAGTCACCGTGGTAACATTCTTAATGAGGTGAACCTTGTGAATGTCCACAAACTGGGCATCACCTAGACAGGAAAGAAAAGAGATGTAGAGTTATATACTGTAGAACAAGAGGACATTACTAGTCAGGTTAGATGTAGAGGACATTACTAGTCAGGTTAGATGTAGAGTTATATACTGTAGAACTAGAGGACATTACTAGTCAGGTTAGATGTAGAGTTATATACTGTAGAACAAGAGGACATTACTAGTCAGGTTAGATGTAGAGGACATTACTAGTCAGGTTAGATGTAGAGGACATTACTAGTCAGGTTAGATGTAGAGGACATTACTAGTCAGGTTAGATGTAGAGGACATTACTAGTCAGGTTAGATGTAGAGTTATATACTGTAGAACAAGAGGACATTACTAGTCAGGTTAGATGTAGAGGACATTACTAGTCAGGTTAGATGTAGAGGACATTACTAGTCAGGTTAGATGTAGAGTTATATACTGTAGAACAAGAGGACATTACTAGTCAGGTTAGATGTAGAGTTATATACTGTAGAACAAGAGGACATTACTAGTCAGGTTAGATGTAGAGGACATTACTAGTCAGGTTAGATGTAGAGTTATATACTGTAGAACAAGAGGACATTACTAGTCAGGTTAGATGTAGAGGACATTACTAGTCAGGTTAGATGTAGAGGACATTACTAGTCAGTTTAGATGTAGAGGACATTACTAGTCAGGTTAGATGTAGAGGACATTACTAGTCAGGTTAGATGTAGAGTTATATACTGTAGAACTACTTACGCTTCAATTCCCTTTTCAATTTGTCTGTGGACAAAGACAAGGAAATGCAGTATAACGTACACAGTAATTTACATATACATGTATAATTTACACAGTCATTCATTTTAAAACAAATGAATATACTGACCCATTAAAACCATGAGGTCTGTGATTAACAGTTGACCCATCAGTATTCTAGTAATAAACCATGAGGTCTGTGATTAACAGTTGACCCATCAGTATTATAGTAATAAACCATGAGGTCTGTGATTAACAGTTGACCCATCAGTATTATAGTAATAAACCATGAGGTCTGTGATTAACAGTTGACCCATTTGAAGTTGAAGGTAACCTGGTATAAATGGTATAAATGAATAGAGTCTAATGGACAGTATATGGGTCATTCATAGTTATATCCTGATCTAATACAGGACTGGTCTGAAGGTAACCTGGTATAAATGAATAGAGTCTAATGGACAGTATATGGGTCATTCCTAGTTATATCCTGATCTAATACAGGACTGGTCTGAAGGTAACCTGGTATAAATGAACAGAGTCTAATGGACAGTATATGGGTCATTCCTAGTTATATCCTGATCTAATACAGGACTGGTCTGAAGGTAACCTGGTATAAATGAATAGAGTCTAATAGACAGTATATGGGTCATTCCTAGTTATATCCTGATCTAATACAGGACTGGTCTGAAGGTAACCTGGTATAAATGAATAGAGTCTAATGGACAGTATATGGGTCATTCCTAGTTATATCCTGATCTAATACAGGACTGGTCTGAAGGTAACCTGGTATAAATGAATAGAGTCTAATGGACAGTATATGGGTCATTCCTAGTTATATCCTGATCTAATACAGGACTGGTCTGAAGGTAACCTGGTATAAATGAATAGAAGTGAATAGGGTGAATGGACTTCAGTATGTTTAATATGGGGCGGCAGCGTAGCCTAGTGGTTAGAGCGTTGGACTAGTAACCGGAAGGTTGCAAGTTCAAACCCCCGAGCTGACAAGGTACAAATCTGTCGTTCTGCCTCTGAACAGGCAGTTAACCCACTGTTCCTAGACCGTCATTGAAAATAAGAATTTGTTCTTAACTGACTTGCCTGGTTAAATAAAGGTAAAATAAAATAAAAAAATATCTCTGACTGATGAGACAACAAGGACCAGTCAGAGATCAAGGACCAGTCAGAGATCAAGGACCAGTCAGAGATCAAGGACCAGTCAGAGATCAAGGACCAGTCAGAGATCAAGGACCAGTCAGACATCAAGGACCAGTCAGAGATCAAGGACCAACGCATCAAGGTTAAACTCACCTTCAGTATGTTTTATCCACATGTAGACACCAGCTGAAGCTATAACACCAACTATTACAGCTGCAAGAATTACAACAATTGATATTGGATTCCAGGACGAGGTTAATATAGGAAACACGTCATCTGAAACAGAGAAGCCATGTCAAACCATTACAACACTACATATATACTGTACAGGAAGTAAAGCATCATTTATAAATACTACTGAACAGACCAATAAGGTCATCCCCTAGGAAACCGTCCTCCACCAACTAGTCTAACTAACAAGAGGTCTCAGGTATTTGGGTTAACCAATGAAGACCTCACCTGGGACATGAATCTCTATCTCCTTCAGGTGATTGATCTCTGGCTGTTGAACTCTACAGGTGAACCTGTTGGTGTCAGTCTGGTCCACGGTGACATGCCGTCTCACAGTGTAGAGGCCCTCTGAGTCTATGTGTCTCTCTGGAGGTCCATCAGCAGGGAGGATGGTTCCAGAACTGTCCAGAAACTCCATCTTAGGTTCAGGAAACCAGCCTCCAGACTCACACTTCAGGACCACCCCCAAACCGTTGATTCCAACAATAGAGATCAATGGCTGAGATACAGCACCTACAGATACAAGATAAAACAGATCACTGGCTGAGATACAGCACCTACAGATACAAGATAAAACAGAGATCACTGGCTGAGATACAGCACCTACAGATACAAGATAAAACAGAGATCACTGGCTGAGATACAGCACCTACAGATACAAGATAAAACAGAGATCACTGGCTGAGATACAGCACCTACACAGATACAAGATACTAAAAGAGTATTAACAGAAAGATGAACAGAACCCTGCAGCACTCCAGTATTAACAGAACCCTGCAGCACTCCAGTATTAACAGAACCCTGCAGCACTCCAGTATTAACAGAACCCTGCAACACTCTGGGATTAAGAGAACCCTGCAGCACTCCAGTATTAACAGAACCCTGCAGCACTCCAGTATTAACAGAACCCTGCAGCACTCCAGTATTAACAGAACCCTGCAGCACTCCAGTATTAACAGAACCCTGCAGCACTCCAGTATTAACAGAACCCTGCAGCACTCCAGTATTAACAGAACCCTGCAGCACTCCAGTAGTAACAGAACCCTGCAGCACTCCAGTATTAACAGAACCCTGCAGCACTCCAGTAGTAACAGAACACTGCAACACTCCAGTATTAACAGAACCCTGCAGCACTCCAGTATTAACAGAACCCTGCAGCACTCCAGTATTAACAGAACCCTGCAGCACTCCAGTATTAACAGAACCCTGCAGCACTCCAGTATTAACAGAACCCTGCAGCACTCCAGTATTAACAGAACCCTGCAGCACTCCAGGATTAACAGAACCCTGCAGCACTCCAGTATTAACAGAACCCTGCAGCACTCCAGTATTAACAGAACCCTGCAGCACTCCAGTATTAACAGAACCCTGCAGCACTCCAGTATTAACAGAACCCTGCAGCACTCCAGTATTAACAGAACCCTGCAGCACTCCAATATTAACAGAACCCTGCAGCACTCCAGTATTAACAGAACCCTGCAGCACTCCAGTATTAACAGAACCCTGCAACACTCCAGTATTAACAGAACCCTGCAGCACTCCAGTATTAACAGAACCCTGCAGCACTCCAGTATTAACAGAACCCTGCAGCACTCCAGTATTAACAGAACCCTGCAGCACTCCAGTATTACCAGAACCCTGCAGCACTCCAGTATTAACAGAACCCTACAGCACTCCAGTATTAACAGAACCCTGCAGCACTCCAGTATTAACAGAACCCTGCAGCACTCCAGTATTAACAGAACCCTGCAGCACTCCAGTATTAACAGAACCCTGCAGCACTCCAGTATTAACAGAACCCTGCAGCACTCCAGTATTAACAGAACCCTGCAGCACTCCAGTATTAACAGAACCCTGCAGCACTCCAGTATTAACAGAACCCTGCAGCACTCCAGTATTAACAGAACCCTGCAGCACTCCAGTATTAACAGAACCCTGCAGCACTCCAGTATTAACAGAACCCTGCAGCACTCCAGTATTAACAGAACCCTGCAGCACTCCAGTATTAACAGAACCCTGCAGCACTCCAATATTAACAGAAAGATGGTCAGAAGTCATGTCATCAACCTATAAAGTAAATACATTAAAGAGATAATTATTAGCAACAACTTTACTTTAAAGACCTGTTTGACTCTGCATCAATTATTCCATGTGTCAAAAGACTTGGACAACAGTAGGAATATTGGGACACAGACAGTGAGTCAACAGTAGGTAGTAGGAATATTGGGACACAGACAGTGAGTCAACAGTAGGTAGTAGGAATATTGGGACACAGACAGTGAGTCAACAGTAGGTAGTAGGAATATTGGGACACAGACAGTGAGTCAACAGTAGGAATATTGGGACACAGAAAGTGAGTCAACAGTAGGAATATTGGGACACAGACAGTGAGTCAACAGTAGGTAGTAGGAATATTGGGACACAGACAGTGAGTCACCAGTAGGTAGTAGGAATATTGGGACACAGACAGTAAGTCAACAGTAGGAATATTGGGACACAGACAGTGAGTCAACAGTAGGTAGTAGGAATATTGGGACACAGACAGTGAGTCAACAGTAGGTAGTAGGAATATTGGGACACAGACAGTGAGTCAACAGCAGGTAGTAGGAATATTGGGACACAGACAGTGAGTCAACAGTAGGTAGTAGGAATATTGGGACACAGACAGTGTGACAGTGTGGGAGGTTTGGATGTGTGAGGAGTGTGTTGTAAAGGCTGTGTGCTGAACAGCTGAATACATGATGAGGGAGGAAGACCAGCTGAATACATGATCTATAACAGAGGGAGGAATGATGAGGGAGGAAGACCAGCTGAATACATGATCTATAACAGAGGGAGGAATGATGAGGGAGGAAGACCAGCTGAATACATGATCTATAACAGAGGAAGGAATGATGAGGGAGGAAGACATGTTGATATTTTAGCAGCCAATCATTTAGGTCAGATTTACCAATACAACCTCTGATCACATCTCCAGTATTCATGACTCACCAACAATGAGTTGAACGGTGGTTTCCTTCACCTGGCTGGTCAGTGTTGGAATGAAGCACCTGTAGCTTCCAGCATCAGAGAGAGTAACTCTGTTCAGTTTTAAGGAGACGATGCCGTTCTTCAGTTCTTCATGAAACATTGATGTCCTTCCCCTGTAGGATGGAAACTGATCCACATAGGAGTCTCGACCTTCATGGTAAAGATGGACGATTTCTGTTGTTCTCAGGTACAATCTTGTCCACTGCACTGTCATTTCCTCAGCACTGACATTGGGTTCCAGGGAACATGGTAGAATGACGTCATCACCAGCTAAGGCAACGACTGTGTCAGCCAGTCCAACAACCTGAACCTCAGACGACCCTGGAGAAAAACAAAATGACACCCAGTCAAAGACAACTGGTAACTTCCTGTTCTTCCATGGATTCTAGAGTGAATGGACAAAGACCTCAATCACATGACACCATTCATTCCTCGGTGTAAAATGTCTCCTCTTTTGAGTCTTTTGAGTCATAAACATGGCTACACTTCCTTCAGCCCAACAATTTAACACCCTCTACTATTCCACGGACGGACACTATTTTCATTTTCATTATGGCACTTCTTTTAGCCCAACGATACAGCTACGATTTTCGTAACAAGTTAGGAGAGCATTTTCCCGGACACCTTAACTAAACTTTACCTAAACTTAACTAAATATCCTAATCGGCTACGAAAAAGTCACTGTCGTATCGAAGTATCGTGAAAACAGTGTTCTCTGTCATGGACACCACCACCCTACAGTGTTTCTACCCTACAGCACCACCACATTTCACAGAAGTGTGATTGACTTGGAGTTACATTGTGTTGTTTAAGTGTTCCCTTTATTTTTTTGAGCAGTGTATAAATAAGGCAGTGTGCAACTGATATGTGACACGTATTAATGCCAAAATTACATGCAAAACAGGCAACTACAAATATAGAAATATTTTTAGCTAGAGCCCCACCTGCCCTGAATGACGGGTCGCCACTGATCTGTTCAACTCAGATGGTAAAACGTCTCCTCTTTCTCGTCATAAACATGGAGACACTTCCTTTAGCTAAACTAAGCTTAACAATGTTCGCCAGTCTCTACTTTATGCGCCATTTCGATACAGCTACGATTTTCGTAACAAGTTAGGAGAGCATTATCGTTAACCCTAACCATATTCCTAAACTTAAATGAATTATCCTAACCTACTTTGGGAAAATCTCCTATAACCTGCTGTGAAAAAGTCACTGTCGTATCGAAGTATCGTTAAAGTAAAGTGTTTCTCAGCCACGGACACCCTACAGCACCACCACCCTACAGCACCACCACCCTACAGCACCACTACCCTATAGCACCACCACCCTACAGCACCACCACCCTACAGCACCACCACCCTACAGCACCACCACCCTACAGCACCACTACCCTACAGCACCACACCCTACAGCACCGCCACCCTACAGCACCACCACCCTACAGCACCACACCCAAACTGCCCCGTCTGATCAGACGACAAGACATCTACATTTCCTGCACTCGGTTATGATCCTGCACTTGAATTCTCCCCGTTTCTTGTTAATATTATGTTCAGATAATAAAATATCCTACAGGCTAAATAATGAAGGAATAATGTTGTGTCCTACCTGTCGTTATCAATGAAGCACTGATGAACAGAATCCCAAAACACCAGACCGCCGAGGTCGGAAAAGTCCTCATTTCACGAACAAAACAAGTCTGTCTCCAAGGTAAAGCTGTTTGTAACTGGTCAATAAAACTATTAGGAGTTTAGAAAAATAAACCAAAACAGAACAGCGAACAGAATGTAACACGACGTCTGTTCTAGAAATTACGGAGAAAAAAGGGCGGTGGAGTGTCACACTTTACTTTCACTTTCACTTACAGTACTTCTAGTTGAATATCATCTCGCGATATCTATCTCCATCTAGTGTTCTGATATGGACATTAACTTCATGTTATCTCGCGATATCTAGCTCCATCTAGTGTTCTGAAATGGACATTAACTTCATGTCAAAATGTCCTAAAACACATACGAGCACTAATGTGAATCGTGAAATGAATGTGACAACTAGGCTGTAGTAAATATTCCAACTAGAAACAACTTACGATGTGAAATGACCCAAGAACACTAAAATGATAAATTATATTCACTGTCAGTTGTTGACTAGCTAGACAGATGTGAGCAGTATGGCAGAAATGACACTAATTTAATCAGAAAGAAAGATAGAGTGATCCCCATGTTGCTGCTAGATACTTAAATATTAATCAAATATTAGAAGATACTCAAGGCCCTGGGGGCTGTAGGGGAAACCTGGAATGGAGTATTTAGAAGATACTCAAGGCCCTGGGGGCTGTAGGGGAAACCTGGAATGGAGTATTTAGAAGATACTCAAGGCCCTGGGGGCTGTAGGGGAAACCTGGAATGGAGCATTTAGAAGATACTCAAGGCCCTGGGGGCTGTAGGGGAAACCTGGAATGGAGCATTTAGAAGATACTCAAGGCCCTGGGGGCTGTAGGGGAAACCTGGAATGGAGCATTTAGAAGATACTCAAGGCCCTGGGGGCTGTAGGGGAAACCTGGAATGGAGCATTTAGAAGATACTCAAGGCCCTGGGGGCTGTAGGGGAAACCTGGAATGGAGCATTTAGAAGATACTCAAGGCCCTGGGGGCTGTAGGGGGAACCTGGAATGGAGTATTTAGAAGATACTCAAGGCCCTGGGGGCTGTAGGGGAAACCTGGAATGGAGCATTTAGAAGATACTCAAGGCCCTGGGGGCTGTAGGGGAAACCTGGAATGGAGCATTTAGAAGATACTCAAGGCCCTGGGGGCTGTAGGGGAAACCTGGAATGGAGCATTTAGAAGATACTCAAGGCCCTGGGGGCTGTAGGGGAAACCTGGAATGGAGCATTTAGAAGATACTCAAGGCCCTGGGGGCTGTAGGGGAAACCTGGAATGGAGTATTTAGAAGATACTCAAGGCCCTGGGGGCTGTAGGGGAAACCTGGAATGGAGCATTTAGAAGATACTCAAGGCCCTGGGGGCTGTAGGGGAAACCTGGAATGGAGTATTTAGAAGATACTCAAGGCCCTGGGGGCTGTAGGGGAAACCTGGAATGGAGTATTTAGAAGATACTCAAGGCCCTGGGGGCTGTAGGGGAAACCTGGAATGGAGCATTTAGAAGATACTCAAGGCCCTGGGGGCTGTAGGGGAAACCTGGAATGGAGTATTTAGAAGATACTCAAGGCCCTGGGGGCTGTAGGGGAACCTGGAATGGAGCATTTAGAAGATACTCAAGGCCCTGGGGGCTGTAGGGGAAACCTGGAATGGAGCATTTAGAAGATACTCAAGGCCCTGGGGGCTGTAGGGGAAACCTGGAATGGAGCATATAGAAGATACTCAAGGCCCTGGGGGCTGTAGGGGAAACCTGGAATGGAGCATTTAGAAGATACTCAAGGCCCTGGGGGCTGTAGGGGAAACCTGGAATGGAGCATTTAGAAGATACTCAAGGCCCTGGGGGCTGTAGGGGGAACCTGGAATGGAGTATTTAGAAGATACTCAAGGCCCTGGAGGCTGTAGGGGGAACCTGGAATGGAGCATTTAGAAGATACTCAAGGCCCTGGGGGCTGTAGGGGAAACCTGGAATGGAGTATTTAGAAGATACTCAAGGCCCTGGGGGCTGTAGGGGAACCTGGAATGGAGCATTTAGAAGATACTCAAGGCCCTGGGGGCTGTAGGGGAAACCTGGAATGGAGCATTTAGAAGATACTCAAGGCCCTGGGGGCTGTAGGGGAAACCTGGAATGGAGTATTTAGAAGATACTCAAGGCCCTGGGGGCTGTATGGGAAACCTGGAATGGAGTATTTAGAAGATACTCAAGGCCCTGGGGGCTGTAGGGGAAACCTGGAATGGAGTATTTAGAAGATACTCAAGGCCCTGGGGGCTGTAGGGGGAACCTGGAATGGAGCATCTAGAAGATACTCAAGGCCCTGGGGGCTGTAGGGGGAACCTGGAATGGAGCATTTAGAAGATACTCAAGGCCCTGGGGGCTGTAGGGGGAACCTGGAATGGAGTATTTAGAAGACACATAAAGGGAAGTGAATGAATTTTTAAAAACAAAGTCGTTGTGATGTCATTCAGAACAGATTAAGAAACAGACATGGTTGAGGAAAATCAATTATTATCACTTTGATAAGTGTTTAAATGTTGATACATTTTACAACACGGTTCAATCAGAGCTACAGTTATCAACACTTTACAACATGGTTCAATCAGAGCTCCAGTTATCAACACTTAACAACATGGTTCAATCAGAGCTACAGTTATCAACACTTTACAACATGGTTCAATCAGAGCTACAGTTATCAACACTTTACAACATGGTTCAATCAGAGCTCCAGTTATCAACACTTTACAACATGGTTCAATCAGAGCTACAGTTATCAACACTTTACAACATGGTTCAATCAGAGATACAGTTATCAACACTTTACAACATGGTTCAATCAGAGATACAGTTATCAACACTTTACAACATGGTTCAATCAGAGATACAGTTATCAACACTTTACAACATGGTTCAATCAGAGATATAGTTATCAACACTTTACAACATGGTTCAATCAGAGCTACAGTTATCAACACTTTACAACATGGTTCAATCAGAGATACAGTTATCAACACTTTACAACATGGTTCAATCAGAGCTACAGTTATCAACACTTTACAACATGGTTCAATCAGAGCTACAGTTATCAACACTTTACAACATGGTTCAATCAGAGCTCCAGTTATCAACACTTTACAACATGGTTCAATCAGAGCTACAGTTATCAACACTTTACAACATGGTTCAATCAGAGATACAGTTATCAACACTTTACAACATGGTTCAATCAGAGATACAGTTATCAACACTTTACAACATGGTTCAATCAGAGATACAGTTATCAACACTTTACAACATGGTTCAATCAGAGATATAGTTATCAACACTTTACAACATGGTTCAATCAGAGCTACAGTTATCAACACTTTACAACATGGTTCAATCAGAGATACAGTTATCAACACTTTACAACATGGTTCAATCAGAGCTACAGTTATCAACACTTTACAACATGGTTCAATCAGAGCTACAGTTATCAACACTTTACAACATGGTTCAATCAGAGCTACAGTTATCAACACTTTACAACATGGTTCAATCAGAGATACAGTTATCAACACTTTACAACATGGTTCAATCAGAGCTACAGTTATCAACACTTTACAACATGGTTCAATCAGAGATACAGTTATCAACACTTTACAACATGGTTCAATCAGAGCTACAGTTATCAACACTTTACAACATGGTTCAATCAGAGATACAGTTATCAACTTTATTTGTCACATGCACCGAATAAAACAAGTGTAGACTTTACAGTGAAATGGTCACATGACCAGCCCTTAACCAATAGGTGTAGACTTTACCGTGAAATGGTCACATGACCAGCCCTTAAAACCTGTTAAGCCCACCCGACACGCAGGCGTCTCATCTAGCCATCTGGAAATGCAACTACGCTAAATGCTAATAGCACTCGTTAAAACTCAAACGTTCATTAAAACACACAAGCAGGGTACTGAATTAAAGCTACACTCGTTGTGAATCTAGCCAACAAGTCAGATTTTTAAAATGCTTTTCGGCGAAAGCATGAGAAGCTATTATCTGATAGCATGCAACCCCCCGAAATACACTAAGGGGACGTAAACAAAATAAGCTATTATCAGATAGCATGCACCCCCCGAAATACCTGAACGAGATGTAAACAAAAGAATTAGCGTAGCCAGCGCTACACAAAACGCAGAAATAAAATATAAAACATTCATTACCTTTGACGAGCTTCTTTGTTGGCACTCCAATATGTCCAATAAACATCACTATTGGGTCTTTTTTTCGATTAAATCGGTCCATATATACCCTAAATATCGATCTATGAAAAGTGTGTGATCCAGGAAAAAACAGCATTTTAAAACGCAACGTCATTTTTTTAAATTAAAAAAGTCGACGATAAACTTTCACAAAACACTTCGAAATACTATTGTAATCCAACTTTAGGTATCAGTAAACGTTAATAATCTATCAAATTGATCATGGGGCGATGTGTATTCAATAGCTCCACGTCTTGAAATCATGTTCGGAAATTTCTCCTCCAAAACATCCTGTCGGAGACCGGAAGGAATGGGCTCTCTCTTACTCGTTTGACCAAGAAACAAAGCCCAGGCAATTGACAAGACTGGCGACATCGTGTGGAAGCTGTAGGACTTGCAATCTCAGCCCCATGTAAATTGCTTTCCAATAGACAATACATGCAAGTGGCGCATTGATATATTTTCCAGATTTTGGTAATCAGTTTTTCTTCCGCTTTTCGATGAAACACACGTTATGTTATAGTCACAGCCGTGATTTAACCAGTTTTAGAAACGTCAGAGTGTTTTCTATCCACACATACTAATCATATGCATATACTATATTCCTGGCATGAGTAGCAGGACGCTGAAATGTTGCGCGATTTTTAACAGAATGTTCGAAAAAGTAGGGGGTAGGCTTAAGTAACCAATAGGTGTAGACTTTACAGTGAAATGGTCACATGACCAGCCCTTAACCAATAGGTGTAGACCTCACAGTGAAACGCTGACTGACCAGCCCTTAACCAACAGGTGTAGACCTCACAGTGAAATGCTGACTGACCAGCCCTTAACCAACAGGTGTAGACCTCACAGTGAAATGCTGACTGACCAGCCCTTAACCAACAGTGCAGTTCAAGAAGAGTTAAGAAAATATTTACCAAGTAGACTAAAATGAAATGTAATAATAAAAAGTAACACAATAAGAATAACAATAACAAGGCTAAATACAGGGGGCACCGGTACAGAGTCAGTGTGGAGGCTAAATACAGGGGGCACCGGTACAGAGTCAATGTGGAGGCTATATACAGGGGGTACCGGTACAGAGTCAATGTGGAGGCTATATACAGGGGGTACCGGTACAGAGTCAATGTGGAGGCTATATACAGGGGGTACCGGTACAGAGTCAATGTGGAGGCTATATACAGGGGGTATCGGTACAGAGTCAATGTGGAGGCTATTTACAGGGGGTACCGGTACAGAGTCAATGTGCTTGGGTACAAGTTAGTCGAAGTAATTTGTACATGTAGGTAGGGATAAAGTGACTATGTATAGACAATGAACAGTGAGTAGCAGCAGTGTACAAAAGGGGGGGGGGCTTATTCAGTGTAAATTGTCCGGTGGTGATTTTATTAATTGTTCGGCAGTCTTATGGCTTGGGGGTAGAAGCTTTTGAGGAGCCTTTTGGTCCTAGACTTGGCGCTCCGGTACCGCTAGCCGTGCGGTAGAGGAGACAACAGTTTATAACTTGAGGGACTGGAATCTCTGACAATTTTATTGACTTTTCTTCTGACATCGCCTATTATATAGGTCATGGATGGCAGGAAGCTTGGTCCCAGTGATGTACTGGGCCGTTCGCACTACCCTCTGTACAACTCTTGTGTCATCAGCAAACTTATTGATGGTGTTGGAGTCGTGTTTGGCCATGCAGTCATGAGTGAACAGGGAGTACAGGAGGGGACTAAGTACACACCCCTGAGGAGCCCCAGTGTTGAGGATCAGCGTGGCAGACATGTTGTTGCCTACTTTTACCACCTGGGGGCAGCCCGTCAGGAAGTGACGAGGTGTGGGAGGTGTTTTTTACGAGAGTCCTTAGCTTAGTGATGAGCTTCATGGGCACCATGGTATTGAATGCTGAGCTGTAGTCAATGAACAGCATTCTCACATAGGTGTTCCTTTTGTCCAGGTGAGAAAATGCAGTGTGGAGTGTGATCGCGTCATCTGTGGATCTGTTGGGGCAGTATGTGAAGTGGAGTGGGTCTAGGGTATCCGGGAGGATGCTGTAGATGTGAGCCATGACCAGCCTTTCAAAGCACATCATGGCTACTGACGTGAGTGCTACGGGGCAGTAATCATTTAGGCATGTTACCTTCGCTTCCTTGGGCACAGGGACTGTGGTGGTCTGCTTGAAACATGTAGGTATTAGAGACTCGGGCAGGGAGAGGTTGAAAATGTCAGTAAAGACACTTGACAGTTGGTCCACGCATGATTTGAGTACACACCCTGCTAATCCGTCTGGCCCAACGGCTTTGTGAATGTTGACCTGCTTCAAGGTTTTGTTCACATCGGCTACCGAGAGCATTATCACACAGTCATCCAGAACAGCTGGTGCTCTCGTGCATGCTTTAGTGTTGCTTGCCTCGAAGCGAGCATAAAAGGCATTTAGCTCGTCTTGTAGGCTCGCGTCACTGGGCAGCTCGCGTCTGGGTTTCTCTTTGTAGTCCGTAATAGTTTTCAAGCCCTGCCACATCCGACGAGCATCAGAGCCGGTGTAGTAGGATTCAATCTTAATCTGGTATTGAATCCTGTATTGAAACTTTGCTTGTTTGATGGTTCATCTGAGGGCATAGCTGGATTTCTTATCAGCGTCCTGTTTAGTCTCCCTCTTCTTGAAAACGGCAGCTCTATCCTTTAGCTCAATGCGGATGTTGCCTGTGTCATGACGTGGCCCTCTTTGGGTATAGCGAGTGCCTTCCCCCTCTCTCCCTCTTACACTCAGGTTCTCACGTCGTAAACACACAGTGAAACCCAGGCTACCTAAGTATGATTCTCAATCAGAGACAACTAATGACACCTGCCTCTGATTGAGAACCATACTAGGCTGAGACAGAGAAATATCCAAATCATAGAAAAACAAACATAGACTGCCCACCCCAACTCACGCCCTGACCATACTAACTAATGACAAAACAAAGGAAATAAAGGTCAGAACGTGACAATTTCAATCAATATAATTATCAACTGCACATCCCCTATCATTTCCTTGTCTGCTGTTTGTTTGTTTATGCATTTCTGTGATTATTTATTTTAGTTAGTTAGTAAATAAATGATTAAGACAATTGATGTATGGATGATTTATAGTAAAGACTGGGTGTGTGCAGATAACCAACGTTTGGAATGAGACAAACGTGAGGTAAAGAATAATTAATTAGAAGATTAATTGATCAGATATTAAAATATCTGAAGTTATATTAGGAAAATTATAACTTTGTAACCTTAATATTTTCCTTGGTTCTTATATATATATAATATAATAATAATAATATAATATCTTCCCGACTTTCTAGTTAATTACATTTACATGATTAGTTTAATCATGTAATAATAATTACAGAGAATTGATTTGATAAAATAAGTCTTCACTTTAATGATGCCAAAGACATGACACCTGTAATCCATGGCTTCTGGTTGGGATGTGTACGTACAGTAATTGTGGGGACGACATCTTCGATGCACTTATTGATGAAGCCGATGACTGAGGTGGTATATTACTCAATGACGCCTCAATGCCATTGGATGAATCCCGGAACATATTCCAGTCTGTGCTAGAAAAACAGTCCTGTAGTCCTGCATCATCGTCATCTGACCACTTCCATATTGAGCAAGTCACTGGCACTTCCTGCTTTAGTTTTTGCTTGTAAGCAAGAATCAGCAGCATTATGGTCAGATTTGCCGAATGTAGGTCTGGGGAAATCTTTGTATACAATCTTTGTATACATCTCTGTGTGTGCAGTAAAGGTGGTCTAGGATGTGTTGTCTCTGGTTGTACATGTGACATGCTGGTAAAAAGTTGGTAAAACTGATTTAAGTTTCCTGCATTAAAGTCCCCGGCCACTTGTCGTGGAATTATCAGAATATGTTGGTAACATTTGTAAGATGTTTAATATTCATCAAATGGGTGTAAGTTACTTCCCATCAGAATGGTCTTTTTGTGTAATTCTGTGGTGAGGTTGCAGTTATCTGTTCTATGTCAAAACTAAGTTGCATGGCCGCTGAGAGAGGGGAGAGGTCAAAGTGTCATCATGTGTAAACATATCTTTTACTCCCTACTTTTCTCATGGGGGGGAAAGGAGTGTGGAATCATTCTATGCTCCCTCTTTGTTGACCTGTAGGGTCAGTCTCCTATCTGTGAGTTTGTCCAGGAGTTTGTATTTAAGAGTGGTTGTATCTAAATGACAATTTGATCTATGCCTGTTGATATCGAGGATTTGGTTTATGGTTCTGAGGTTTGGGAAAGGAGACAAAGCTGAACGATGAGTTATGTCTATGCGGTCTGACTATGTGTGTCTTTGCTATTAAAGGAACTCAGTTGCATTGTAAGGGGACTCTCAGAAAATTCACTGGGGAGACACTGAATTTATCTGAGAGTCACAGGATTGTGATAGAGCTCATATAATTAAAGATGGACTTTTATAACTAACTCTGACGTGTGTGTGTGGTTTGCTCCCATGATTTGGTAAATAGAGGAAATTTCCACGACACCCTGCTGCTATTTTTGTCCTTTGCTTATGGCCTTATAGAGTTGGTTGAGTGCGGTCTTAGTGCCAGCTTCGTTCTGTGGTGGTAAATAGTATGAATAATATAGATGAGAACTCTCTTGGTATATAGTGTGGTCTACAGCTTATCGTAAGGCCCTGGAGGCTGTAGGGGGAACCTGGAATGGAGGATTTAGAAGATACTCAAGGCCCTGGGGGCTGTAGGGGGAACCTGGAATGGAGCATTTAGAAGATACTAAAGGCCCTGGGGGCTGTAGGGGGAACCTGGAATGGAGTATTTAGAAGATAGTCAAGGCCCTGGGGGCTGTAGGGGGAACCTGGAATGGAGTATTTAGAAGATACTAAAGGCCCTGGGGGCTGTAGGGGGAACCTGGAATGGAGCATTTAGAAGATACTAAAGACCCTGGGGGCTGTAGGGGGAACCTGGAATGGAGCATTTAGAAGATACTAAAGGCCCTGGGGGCTGTAGGGGGAACCTGGAATGGAGTATTTAGAAGATAGTCAAGGCCCTGGGGGCTGTAGGGGGAACCTGGAATGGAGTATTTAGAAGATACTAAAGGCCCTGGGGGCTGTAGGGGAACCTGGAATGGATTCAGAAGATAAATAAAGGGAAGTGAATGAAATTAAAAACAGAGTGGTTGTGATGTCATTCAGAACAGAATAAAAAACAGGCTACATGATTGAGGAAAATCATTAATTTAATTATATATGCTACAAAGACAAAAGCAATATCTTACCAGGATGATTCATTGAAAAATAATGGTTTTGCACAAAAACACAATAAAACAAAAGTCCAACATTAGTTTCATGTTTAAATAAAATAAAATTATGCTGCACTATTCTAGAGACCAAAATGGGATAATAAAGTAAATAATTGTAACAATTGATTTCTCCTCTCCTGTATGTTTTCTAACTCTGTAACATGTAACGGTATAACATTATACTGAATCTGTAACAATAATGCCTGAACCTCAACACCTATCAGTTGATCTGTATAGACATGAGAAGTGAAGGCATTTACAATGTATCAACCATAATGCTATACAGTATATGACCAGTATATGACTGATGTTAAAGGACAGCTGCTGAATGAATAATACAACACACATTATATTAAAACACATTCCAATCAGAATAATACATGTATCAGTTAATAGATCACATTTGATCAAATGCCACTATTGTTCCAGCAGGTGGAGCTACAATGTAACAACATACAGCATTGTGACTCACAGTTCTATATTAGAATTCCATGAGTTCCATTCTGATGGTTGTTATGGTGATCAGGTGTTCTCAGCCTCACTCTTCTTCAACACGATCACCTGTTCAACACAGAAGTAGTTCATCATTGTGGCCATGTATTTACTTATCCAATACAGAACCACTTAGAAATGTAAATCATATCAGATGAATTACTAGTCAATACTGTGCTACTTAGAATTCTATCAAATTACTTCCAATGGGGCTCCTGCTTATGTCCAGTTCCCCCTTATCAATACCAGGGTTATTTACTAATTATCAATCATTATCAATACCAGGGCTATTTACTCATTTTCAATACCCAGACTATATACTCTTTATCAATACCAGGGCTATTTACTCCTAAATGCATGAATTCATATCAGTTCCATTACATATTATGGTAGAGAATCCTTCCTATTTTCTACTTCTACTAAGAGGTAATATAATATAGTACAAACTGTGTTCAGAATACCATATTGTGGTAGTTGACTCTAATCCATCCTACTTTCTACTTCTACTAAGAGGTAACATAATATAGTACACGCTGTGTTCAGAATACCATATTGTGCCCCTGCAGCTGTTGTGTTGTAAGGTAGAAACTCACCTAATTGGTCTTGGTGGGTCTTCCTGGGTATCCTGGTTTACCCTAAACAGACAATTATCAACACTTAAAACATGGTTCAATCAGAGATACAGTTATCAACACTTTACAACATGGTTCAATCAGAGATACAGTTATCAACACTTTACAACATGGTTCAATCAGAGATACAGTTATCAACACTTTACAACGTGGTTCAATCAGAGCTACAGTTATCAACACTTTAAAACATGACTCTCTCAGTATTGTCAGTCCTTTCTGATTAGGTTCTCACCTTGAGTCCTGCTCCTGCAGCCTTTCACCATCAGTATGATGGTCACCAGCAGGTAGGGAGACCCCACCAGTAGACTACAGAGCAGCCTGGGTAGAGACATGGACAACACTAGGACTGCTGGAGATGGAATGGGAGCTGGAACTGCAGTTGGAGATTGAATTATGTTGGGCATAGAAATAAAATAACAAAATGAAAATATACACACACAAACACACTCACACACATACAGTTGAAGTCGGAAGTTTACATACACCTTAGCCAAATACATTTAAATTCAGTTTTTCACAATTCCTGCCATTTAATCTTTGTAAAAATTACCTGTCTTCGGTCAGTTAGAATCACACTTTATTTTAAGAATGTTAAATGTCAGAATAATAGTAGAGAGTGATTTATTTCAGCTTTTATTTCTTTCATCACATTCTCAGTGGGTCAGAAGATTACATACACTCAATTAGTATTTGATAGCATTGCCTTTACATTTTTTTTTTTACTTGGGTGAAACGTTTTGGGTAGCCTTCCACAAGCTTGCCACAATAATCAATCAATCAATCAATCAAACAAATGTATTTATATAGCCCTTCTTACATCAGCTGATGTCACAAAGTGCTGTACAGAAACCCGGCCTAAAACACCAAACAGCAAAAAATGCAGGTGTAAAAGCACGTGATCATCAAGCCACCAAGTGACCCAGCCCCAAAGCTAGCCCTGAGCCAGGCACATCTCCCGGCTAGCAATACCTCTTTCTCCATCTGGCCCGGTCCCTTCGTCGACACGGGGCCCCGCCGTACCACTACGACTGGTCTGCAGACGTATTTCCATCCGCTGTGCCTTCAACCGGCCTTTGTCGGACGTCGGCGCAGACGCTTCTACTTATCCCGGACTGCTAACTTTAAATGCTGTGTCTCCCACGTGCAACTGTAGTAACAACTATGCCGCGGCTTCCCTGCTCCATCTATTGCTGTTCACTGGACGCTATGATCACTTGGCTACATAGCTGATGCCTGCTGGACTGTTCATTTATCACAGTACTCCACTTTGTTTATTATGTTTATCTGTTATTATGTTTATCTGTCGGCCTCGAACTCAGGCCCTGTGTGTAGTTAACCGACCCCCTACGCCATTTTACCTGTTGTTGTCTTAGCTGATTAGCTGTTGTTGAGAGCATCAGCTCTCCCAATCAACACCTGTGATTGCTTTATGCCATGTATACTGTTGTTTAGGATAGTTATCATTGTATTAGTTTACAGTGGAGCCCCTAGTCCCACTCTACATGCATCAGATTCCTCCTTTGTACCACCTCCCACACATGCGGTGACCTCACCCAGTATAACCAGCACATCCAGAGATGCAACCTCTCTTATCATCACTCAGGGCCTGGGCTTACCTCAACTGTACCCGCACCCCACCATACCCCTGTCTGCGCATTATGCCCTGAATATATTCTACCATGCCCAGAAATCTGCTCCTTTTATTCTTTGTCCCGAACGCACTCGACGACCAGTTCTGATAGCCTTTAGCCGTACGCTCATCCTACTCCTCCTCTGTTCCTCAGGTGATGTGGAGGTTAAGCCAGGCCCTGCGTGTCCCCAGGCTCTCTCATTTGTTGTCTTCTGTAATCGAAAAAGCCTTGGTTTCATGCATGTTAACATCAGAAGCCTCCTCCCTAAGTTTGTTTTACTCACTGCTTTAGCACACTCTGCTAACCCTGATGTCTTTGCCATGTCTGAATCATGGCTTAGGAAAAAAAATCTGAAATTTCCATACCCAACTACAACATTTCAACATAATCGGAAATGTCAATAACCATTTCTCTATGGCTGCCCATGCTTTCCTCCTGGCTACCCCAACTCCGGCCTACAGTCCCCCCCCCCCCCCCCCCCCACCCCCCGCAGCTACTTGCCAAAGCCTCCCAGCTTCTCCATCCAAATCCAGATAGCAGATGTTCTGAAAGAGATGCAAAACCTGTACCTGTACAAATAAACTGGGCTAGACAATCTGGACCCTCTCTTTCTAAAAATATCGCCGCAATTGTTGCAAACCCTATTACCAGCATGTTCAACCTCTTCAATATCGCCCAAGTTCCCTAAATATTGAAAAGCTGCCGTGGCCGTCCCCCTTTTCAAAGGGGGTGACTGTGGGAGCTAATGTAATATAAATAGGTGCAGTTGCTATGCTGAAGTAGAAAGGACATAAGTACATTGGCCAGAGGAAGAGAAGGTGACACCCAGTACATTTGCTCTTTCTGAATAGGGTAACATGCCAAAGATTACATTAAGATGAACGAACATGAGAACATTAGCCAAGGCCAAAAGTACATTTATGACAGCTGGACATATAATCTATGACATAAAGGGGTCATTCCACCATTATAATCTATGACAAAGGGGTCCCGCCACCATTATAATCTATGACATAAATGGGTACCGGCACCATTATAATCTATGACATAAAGGGGTCCCGCCACCATTATAATCTATGACATAAAGGGGTCACGCCACCATTATAATCTGACATAAAGGGGTCCCACCACCATGATAATCTATGACATAAAGGGGTCCCGCCACCATTATAATCTATGACATAAAGGGGTCCCGCCACCATTATAATCTATGACATAAAGGGGTCCCGCCTCCATTATAATCTATGGCATAAAGGGGTCCCGCCACCATTATAATTTGACATAAAGGGGTCCCGCCTCCATTATATTCTATGACATAAAGGGGTCTCGCCACCATTATAATCTATGACATAAAGAGGTCCCGCCACCATTATAATATGACATAAAGGGGTCCCGCCACCATTATAATCTATGACATAAATGGGTTCCGGCACCATTATAATCTATGACATAAAGGGGTCCCGCCACCATTATAATCTATGACATAAAGGGGTCACGCCACCATTATAATCTGACATAAAGGGGTCCCACCACCATGATAATCTATGACATAAAGGGGTCCCGCCACCATTATAATCTATGACATAAAGGGGTCCCGCCAACATTATAATCTAGGACATAAAGGGGTCCCGCCACCATTATAATCTGACATAAAGAGGTCCCGCCTCCATTATAATCTATGACATAAAGGGGTCATGCCACCATTATAATCTATGACATAAAGGGGTCACGCCACAATTATAATCTATGGCATAAAGGGGTCCCGCCTCCATTATAATCTGACATAAAGGGGTCCCGCCACCATTATAATCTGACATAAAGGGGTCCCGCCACCATTATAATCTATGACATAAAGGGGTCACGCCACTATTAACAAACAAAGCTGTTTCGCATACAAAATTATATTTAGGGAAAAAATTAACTTTGGCTATCTACCTGGGCGTCTCGTGAGTGAAAACATCCGAAGTTCATCAAAGGTAAACAATTTAATTTGATTGCTTTTCTGATTTCCGTGACAAGGTTGCCTGCTGCTAGCAAGGCATAATGCTATGATAGGCTATGATAAATTTACACAAATGCTTGTCTAGCGTTGGCTGTAAAGCATATTTTGAAAATCTGAGATGACAGGGTGATTAACAAAAGGCTAAGCGGTGTTCCAATATATTTCACTTGTGAGGAATAGGAATATTTTCTTGGAAGATTTATGTCCGTTGAGTTATGCTAATTTGTGTCAGGCGATGATTACGCTCCCGGATCCGGGTTTGAGAGTCACAAGAATTAACTAACCTCCAAACAAGCTTCAATGCCATACAACACTCCTTCCGTGGCCTCCAAAGCCTCCTTCACTAAACTATCCTGAGTAAAACTGACTATCCTACCTATCCTACCGAGCTACAAAATTGCTTCCAACACTCTACTCAGCAAACTGGATGCAGTTTATTACAGTGCCATCCGTTTTGTCACTAAAGCACCTTATACCACCCACCACTGCGACTTGTATGCTCTAGTCTGCTGGCCCTCGCTACATATTTGTCGGCAGACCCACTGGCTCCAGGTCATCTATAAATCTATGCTAGGTAAAGCTCCGCCTTATCTCACCTCACTGGTCACGATAACAACATCCACCCGTAGCACGCGCTCCAGCAGGTATCTCTCACTGGTTATCCCCAAAGCCAACACCTCCTTTGGCCACCTTTCCTTCCAGTTCTCTGCTGCCAGTGACTGGAACGAATTGCAAAAATCACTGAAGCTGGAGACCTATATTTCCCTCACTAACTTTAAACATCAGCTGTCTGAGCAGCTAATTGATCGCTGCAGCTGTACATAGTCCATCTGTAAATAGCCCACCCAATCTACCTACCTCATCCCCATATTGTTTTTATTTACTTTTATGCTCTTTTGCACACCAGTATCTCTACTTGCATATCATCATCTACTCATTTATCACTCCAGTGTTAATCTGCTATATTGTAATTACTTTGCTATTATGGCCTATTTATTGCCTTACCTCCTCACGCCATTTGCACACACTGTATATAGACGTTCTTTTTTCTATTGTGTTATTGACTGTACGCTTGTTTATTCCATGTGTAACTCTGTGTTGTTGTTTGTGTCACACTGCTTTGCTTTATTTTGGCCAGGTCGCCAGGCGGACTAGGGTGCAGCAAGGAGTCATCAGGCCAGGTAGTCCTGAGGCATGGTCCTAGGGCTCAGGTCCTCCGAGAGAGAGAAAGAAAGAAAAAAAAGAGAAAGAGAGAAAAAGAGAGAGAATTAGAGTATACTTAAATTCAAACTGGACACCGGATAAGACAGGAGAAATACTCCAGATAAGTTGGGTGAATTTAGGCCACTTCCTCCTGACAGAGCTCGTGTAACAGAAGCAAGTTTGTAGGCCTCCTTGCTCGCACACGCTTTTTCAGTTCTTCCCATACATTTTCTATAGGATTGAGGTCAGGGCTTTGTGATGGCCACTCCAATACCTAGACTTTGTTGTACTTAAGTCATTTTGCCACAACTTTGGAAGTATGCTTGGGGTCATTGTCCATTTGGAAGACCCATTTGCGACCAAGCTTTAACTTCCTGACTGATATGTTGAGATGATGCTTCAATATATCCACAATTGTCCGTCCTCATGATTACATCTATTTTGTGAAGTGCACCAGGCCCTACTGCAGCAAAGCACCCCCACGACATGAACCTGCCACCCCTTGTGCGTCCCTTGTGATGTTGTTCTTCGGCTTGCAAGCCTCCCCTTTTCCCTCCAAGCATAACGATGGTCATTATTTATGTTTCATCAGACCAGAGGACATTTCTCCAAAAAGTACGATCTTTGTCCCCATGTGCAGTTTCAAACTGTAGTCTGGCTTTTTTATGGCGGTTTTTGAGCAGTGGCTTCTTCTCTACTGAGTGGCCTTTCAGGTTATGTTGATATAGGACTCGTTTTACTGTGGATATAGATACTTTTATACCTGTTTCCTCCAGCATCTTCACAAGGTCCTTTGCTGTTGTTTTGGGATTGATTTTCATTTTTCGCACCAAAGTACATTCATCTCTAGGAGAAAGAACGCGTCTCCTTCCTGAGTTGTATGATGGCTGCGTGATCCCATGGTGTTTAAACTTGCACACTATTGTTTGTACAGACGAACCTGGTACCTTCAGGCGTTTGGAAATTGCTCCCAAGGATGAACCGGACTTTTGGAGTTCTACAATTTCTTTCTGAGGTCTTAAATAATACATTTTTGGTTTTCCCATGATGTCAAGCAAAGAGCCACTGAGTTTGAAGGTAGGCCTTGAAATACATTTTCACGGCTGTCGAAAGAGGAAGACCAAGGTGCAGTACATATGACCATTGAGGAAGACCAAGGTGCAGTACATATGACCATTGAGGAAGACCAAGGTGCAGTACATATGACCATTGAGGAAGACCAAGGTGCAGTACATATGACCATTGAGGAAGACCAAGGTGCAGTACATATGACCATTGAGGAAGACCAAGGTGCAGTACATATGACCATTGAGGGAGACCAAGGTGCAGTACATATGACCATTGAGGAAGACCAAGGTGCAGTACATATGACCATTGAGGAAGACCAAGGTGCAGTACATATGACCATTGAGGAAGACCAAGGTGCAGTACATATGACCATTGAGGAAGACCAAGGTGCAGTACATATGACCATTGAGGAAGACCAAGGTGCAGTACATATGACCATTGAGGAAGACCAAGGTGCAGTACATATGACCATTGAGGAAGACCAAGGTGCAGTACATATGACCATTGAGGAAGACCAAGGTGCAGTACATATGACCATTGAGGAAGACCAAGGTGCAGTACATATGACCATTGAGGAAGACCAAGGTGCAGTACATATGACCATTGAGGAAGACCAAGGTGCAGTACATATGACCATTGAGGAAGACCAAGGTGCAGTACATATGACCATTGAGGAAGTTTACAACTAATGATTGAAGGGAGTACACTGGAATTATCATTATTATTAGGGTGGGAAAAAGGGCTGCCTAAGTATGGTTCCCAATCAGAGACAACGATAGTCAGCTGTCCCTGATTGAGAACCATACCTGGCCAAAACAAAGAAATACAAAACATAGAAAATGGAACATAGAATGCCCACCCAAATCCAACCCTGACCAAACCAAAATAGAGACATAAAAACCTCTAAGGTCAGGGCGTGACATACACCTCCAATTGACTCACATGATGGCAATTCGCCTATCAGAAAGCAGTCTTAGTGTATGTAAACTTAGTGTATGTAAACTTCTTACCCACTGGAATTGTGATATAGTGAATTATAAGTGAAACAATCTTTCCGTAAACAGTTGTTGGAAAAATTACTGGTGTCATGCACAAAGTAGATGTCCTAACCGACTTGCCAAACCTGTAGTTTGTTAAGAACATATTTGTTGAGTGGTTGAAAAACGAGTTTCAATGACTCCAACCTTAGTGTATGTAAACTTCCGACTTCAACTGTATATATACTGCACTGTACATGAACACAGATTTAGTATTCTGTTTGTGAATGTAAAATGTTCAGTATATTTTCATGGTTAGTTCTTCTGTTCATAATGTAAATGTTCAGTATATTTCCATGGTTAGTTACAGCCAATACAGTGTTAGACATGTTACTACCAAGTGTTATAGGGCCAATATAGTACATATTTAAGCATTAAGGCCAGAGGAGGTGTGTTATAGGGCCAATATAGTACATATTGAAGCATTAAGGCCAGAGGAGGTGTGTTATAGGGCCAATATAGTACATATTGAAGCATTAAGGCCAGAGGAGGTGTGTTATAGGGCCAATATAGTACATATTGAAGCATTAAGGCCAGAGGAGGTGTGTTACAGGGCCAATATAGTACATATTGAAGCATTAAGGCCAGAGGAGGTGTGTTATAGGGCCAATATAGTACATATTGAAGCATTAAGGCCAGAGGAGGTGTGTTACAGGGCCAATATAGTACATATTGAAGCATTAAGGCCAGAGGAGGTGTGCTATAGGGCCAATATAGTACATATTGAAGCATTAAGGCCAGAGGAGGTGTGTTATAGGGCCAATATAGTACATATTGAAGCATTAAGGCCAGAGGAGGTGTGTTATAGGGCCAATATAGTACATATTGAAGCATTAAGGCCAGAGGAGGTGTGTTATAGGGCCAATATAGTACATATTGAAGCATTAAGGCCAGAGGAGGTGTGTTATAGGGCCAATATAGTACATATTGAAGCATTAAGGCCAGAGGAGGTGTGTTATAGGGCCAATATAGTACATATTGAAGCATTAAGGCCAGAGGAGGTGTGTTACAGGGCCAATATAGTACATATTTAAGCATTAAGGCCAGAGGAGTTGTGTTATAGGGCCAATATAGTACATATTGAAGCATTAAGGCCAGAGGAGGTGTGTTATAGGGCCAATATAGTACATATTGAAGCATTAAGGCCAGAGGAGGTGTGTTATAGGGCCAATATAGTACATATTGAAGCATTAAGGCCAGAGGAGGTGTGTTACAGGGCCAATATAGTACATATTGAAGCATTAAGGCCAGAGGAGTTGTGTTATAGGGCCAATATAGTACATATTGAAGCATTAAGGCCAGAGGAGGTGTGTTATAGGGCCAATATAGTACATATTGAAGCATTAAGGCCAGAGGAGGTGTGTTATAGGGCCAATATAGTACATATTTAAGCATTAAGGCCAGAGGAGGTGTGATATAGGGCCAATATAGTACATATTGAAGCATTAAGGCCAGAGGAGGTGTGTTATAGGGCCAATATAGTACATATTGAAGCATTAAGGCCAGAGGAGTTGTGTTATAGGGCCAATATAGTACATATTTAAGCATTAAGGCCAGAGGAGGTGTGTTATAGGGCCAATATAGTACATATTGAAGCATTAAGGCCAGAGGAGGTGTGTTATAGGGCCAATATAGTACATATTGAAGCATTAAGGCCAGAGGAGGTGTGTTATAGGGCCAATATAGTACATATTGAAGCATTAAGGCCAGAGGAGGTGTGTTATAGGGCCAATATAGTACATATTGAAGCATTAAGGCCAGAGGAGGTGTGTTATAGGGCCAATATAGTACATATTGAAGCATTAAGGCCAGAGGAGGTGTGTTATAGGGCCAATATAGTACATATTGAAGCATTAAGGCCAGAGGAGGTGTGTTATAGGGCCAATATAGTACATATTGAAGCATTAAGGCCAGAGGAGGTGTGTTATAGGGCCAATATAGTACATATTGAAGCATTAAGGCCAGAGGAGGTGTGTTATAGGGCCAATATAGTACATATTGAAGCATTAAGGCCAGAGGAGGTGTGTTATAGGGCCAATATAGTACATATTGAAGCATTAAGGCCAGAGGAGGTGTGTTATAGGGCCAATATAGTACATATTGAAGCATTAAGGCCAGAGGAGGTGTGTTATAGGGCCAATATAGTACATATTGAAGCATTAAGGCCAGAGGAGGTGTGTTATAGGGCCAATATAGTACATATTGAAGCATTAAGGCCAGAGGAGGTGTGTTATAGGGCCAATATAGTACATATTGAAGCATTAAGGCCAGAGGAGGTGTGTTATAGGGCCAATATAGTACATATTGAAGCATTAAGGCCAGAGGAGGTGTGTTATAGGGCCAATATAGTACATATTGAAGCATTAAGGCCAGAGGAGGTGTGTTATAGGGCCAATATAGTACATATTGAAGCATTAAGGCCAGAGGAGGTGTGTTATAGGGCCAATATAGTACATATTGAAGCATTAAGGCCAGAGGAGGTGTGTTATAGGGCCAATATAGTACATATTGAAGCATTAAGGCCAGAGGAGGTGTGTTATAGGGCCAATATAGTACATATTGAAGCATTAAGGCCAGAGGAGGTGTGTTATAGGGCCAATATAGTACATATTTAAGCATTAAGGCCAGAGGAGGTGTGTTATAGGGCCAATATAGTACATATTGAAGCATTAAGGCCAGAGGAGGTGTGTTATAGGGCCAATATAGTACATATTGAAGCATTAAGGCCAGAGGAGGTGTGTTATAGGGCCAATATAGTACATATTGAAGCATTAAGGCCAGAGGAGGTGTGTTATAGGGCCAATATAGTACATATTGAAGCATTAAGGCCAGAGGAGGTGTGTTATAGGGCCAATATAGTACATATTGAAGCATTAAGGCCAGAGGAGTTGTGTTATAGGGCCAATATAGTACATATTGAAGCATTAAGGCCAGAGGAGGTGTGTTATAGGGCCAATATAGTACATATTGAAGCATTAAGGCCAGAGGAGGTGTGTTATAGGGCCAATATAGTACATATTGAAGCATTAAGGCCAGAGGAGGTGTGTTATAGGGCCAATATAGTACATATTGAAGCATTAAGGCCAGAGGAGGTGTGTTATAGGGCCAATATAGTACATATTGAAGCATTAAGGCCAGAGGAGGTGTGTTATAGGGCCAATATAGTACATATTGAAGCATTAAGGCCAGAGGAGGTGTGTTATAGGGCCAATATAGTACATATTGAAGCATTAAGGCCAGAGGAGGTGTGTTATAGGGCCAATATAGTACATATTTAAGCATTAAGGCCAGAGGAGTTGTGTTATAGGGCCAATATAGTACATATTGAAGCATTAAGGCCAGAGGAGGTGTGTTATAGGGCCAATATAGTACATATTGAAGCATTAAGGCCAGAGGAGTTGTGTTATAAGGCCAATATAGTACATATTGAAGCATTAAGGCCAGAGGAGGTGTGTTATAGGGCCAATATAGTACATATTTAAGCATTAAGGCCAGAGGAGTTGTGTTATAGGGCCAATATAGTACATATTGAAGCATTAAGGCCAGAGGAGGTGTGTTATAGGGCCAATATAGTACATATTGAAGCATTAAGGCCAGAGGAGGTGTGTTACAGGGCCAATATAGTACATATTGAAGCATTAAGGCCAGAGGAGTTGTGTTATAGGGCCAATATAGTACATATTGAAGCATTAAGGCCAGAGGAGGTGTGTTATAGGGCCAATATAGTACATATTGAAGCATTAAGGCCAGAGGAGGTGTGTTACAGGGCCAATATAGTACATATTGAAGCATTAAGGCCAGAGGAGGTGTGTTACAGGGCCAATATAGTACATATTGAAGCATTAAGGCCAGAGGAGGTGTGTTACAGGGCCAATATAGTACATATTGAAGCATTAAGGCCAGAGGAGGTGTGTTATAGGGCCAATATAGTACATATTGAAGCATTAAGGCCAGAGGAGGTGTGTTATAGGGCCAATATAGTACATATTTAAGCATTAAGGCCAGAGGAGGTGTGTTATAGGGCCAATATAGTACATATTGAAGCATTAAGGCCAGAGGAGGTGTGTTATAGGGCCAATATAGTACATATTGAAGCATTAAGGCCAGAGGAGTTGTGTTATAGGGCCAATATAGTACATATTTAAGCATTAAGGCCAGAGGAGGTGTGTTATAGGGCCAATATAGTACATATTTAAGCATTAAGGCCAGAGGAGGTGTGTTATAGGGCCAATATAGTACATATTGAAGCATTAAGGCCAGAGGAGGTGTGTTATAGGGCCAATATAGTACATATTGAAGCATTAAGGCCAGAGGAGGTGTGTTATAGGGCCAATATAGTACATATTGAAGCATTAAGGCCAGAGGAGGTGTGTTATAGGGCCAATATAGTACATATTGAAGCATTAAGGCCAGAGGAGGTGTGTTATAGGGCCAATATAGTACATATTGAAGCATTAAGGCCAGAGGAGGTGTGTTATAGGGCCAATATAGTACATATTGAAGCATTAAGGCCAGAGGAGGTGTGTTATAGGGCCAATATAGTACATATTGAAGCATTAAGGCCAGAGGAGGTGTGTTATAGGGCCAATATAGTACATATTGAAGCATTAAGGCCAGAGGAGGTGTGTTATAGGGCCAATATAGTACATATTGAAGCATTAAGGCCAGAGGAGGTGTGTTATAGGGCCAATATAGTACATATTGAAGCATTAAGGCCAGAGGAGGTGTGTTATAGGGCCAATATAGTACATATTGAAGCATTAAGGCCAGAGGAGGTGTGTTATAGGGCCAATATAGTACATATTGAAGCATTAAGGCCAGAGGAGGTGTGTTATAGGGCCAATATAGTACATATTGAAGCATTAAGGCCAGAGGAGGTGTGTTATAGGGCCAATATAGTACATATTGAAGCATTAAGGCCAGAGGAGGTGTGTTATAGGGCCAATATAGTACATATTGAAGCATTAAGGCCAGAGGAGGTGTGTTATAGGGCCAATATAGTACATATTGAAGCATTAAGGCCAGAGGAGGTGTGTTATAGGGCCAATATAGTACATATTGAAGCATTAAGGCCAGAGGAGGTGTGTTATAGGGCCAATATAGTACATATTGAAGCATTAAGGCCAGAGGAGGTGTGTTATAGGGCCAATATAGTACATATTGAAGCATTAAGGCCAGAGGAGGTGTGTTATAGGGCCAATATAGTACATATTGAAGCATTAAGGCCAGAGGAGGTGTGTTATAGGGCCAATATAGTACATATTGAAGCATTAAGGCCAGAGGAGGTGTGTTATAGGGCCTATATAGTACATATTGAAGCATTAAGGCCAGAGGAGGTGTGTTATAGGGCCAATATAGTACAAATTGAAGCATTAAGGCCAGAGGAGGTGTGTTATAGGGCCAATATAGTACATATTGAAGCATTAAGGCCAGAGGAGTTGTGTTATAGGGCCAATATAGTACATATTGAAGCATTAAGGCCAGAGGAGGTGTGTTATAGGGCCAATATAGTACATATTGAAGCATTAAGGCCAGAGGAGGTGTGTTATAGGGCCAATATAGTACATATTGAAGCATTAAGGCCAGAGGAGGTGTGTTATAGGGCCAATATAGTACATATTGAAGCATTAAGGCCAGAGGAGGTGTGTTATAGGGCCAATATAGTACATATTGAAGCATTAAGGCCAGAGGAGGTGTGTTATAGGGCCAATATAGTACATATTGAAGCATTAAGGCCAGAGGAGGTGTGTTATAGGGCCAATATAGTACATATTGAAGCATTAAGGCCAGAGGAGGTGTGTTATAGGGCCAATATAGTACATATTTAAGCATTAAGGCCAGAGGAGTTGTGTTATAGGGCCAATATAGTACATATTGAAGCATTAAGGCCAGAGGAGGTGTGTTATAGGGCCAATATAGTACATATTGAAGCATTAAGGCCAGAGGAGTTGTGTTATAGGGCCAATATAGTACATATTGAAGCATTAAGGCCAGAGGAGGTGTGTTATAGGGCCAATATAGTACATATTTAAGCATTAAGGCCAGAGGAGTTGTGTTATAGGGCCAATATAGTACATATTGAAGCATTAAGGCCAGAGGAGTTGTGTTATAGGGCCAATATAGTACATATTGAAGCATTAAGGCCAGAGGAGTTGTGTTATAGGGCCAATATAGTACATATTTAAGTTACAGGTGTTTTACAGTATAGTACAGCCAATATACCAACATACTGATCTTATGCATCGCCACAAACCACTGAGGTGCTTTATTATAAACTGGTTACCAACCAGTAAAAATACATGTTTTACCGTGTACCGTGATATACAACGGCTTCCAAGCCAATCAGCATTGAGGGCTGGAACCACCCAGCTTGTAGGGTTTAGCACCTCTTAACAGTGTAAAGAAGAACCACCCAGCTTATAGGTTTTAGCACCTCTTGACAGTGTAAAGAAGAACCACCCAGTTTATAATGCAGGTTTTAGCACCTCTTGACAGTGTAAAGAAGAACCACCCAGTTTATAATGCAGGTTTCAGCACCTCTTAACAGTGTAAAGAAGAACCACCCAGTTTATAATGCAGGTTTCAGCACCTCTTAACAGTGTAAAGAAGAACCACCCAGTTTATAATGCAGGTTTCAGCACCTCTTAACAGTGTAAAGAAGAACCACCCAGTTTATAATGCAGGTTTCAGCACCTCTTAACAGTGTAAAGAAGAACCACCCAGTTTATAATGCAGGTTTCAGCACCTCTTAACAGTGTAAAGAAGAACCACCCAGTTTATAATGCAGGTTTCAGCACCTCTTAACAGTGTAAAGAAGAACCACCCAGTTTATAATGCAGGTTTCAGCACCTCTTAACAGTGTAGAGAAGAACCACCCAGTTTATAAGGCAGGTTTCAGCACCTCTTAACAGTGTAAAGAAGAACCACCCAGTTTATAATGCAGGTTTCAGCACCTCTTAACAGTGTAAAGAATAACCAGATAATCTGAATGTCAAGGTTTCTCATATTCTCACCTGTCACAGTCATCCAGCTCTCTGGTGATTCTCCTTCAGAGTTGGTACACTTGTAGAGTCCTTCATCTGACTTGGATACTGCAGGGATAGTCATCTCTCCTGTAGTCTCAGTCCTGATCAGGGATCCATCTTTGTAGAAATCAGCTGTGAGGTTAGAGAGAGTTCCCTGATATCTGCAGCTCAGAGTCACAGAATCTCTCTCAGTCACAGGAAGGGCAGGGCTCTCCAGGATCACAGCTCCAGCTGTATATAATATATAAACATCATATATAAACAGGTCTCTCCAGGATCACAGCTCCAGCTGTATATAATATATAAACAGGGCTCTCCAGGATCACAGCTCCAGCTGTATATAATATATAAACATCATATATAAACAGGTCTCTCCAGGATCACAGCTCCAGCTGTATATCATATATAAACAGGTCTCTCCAGGATCACAGCTCCAGCTGTATATAATATATAAACAGGCCTCTCCAGGATCACAGCTCCAGCTGTATATAATATATAAACAGGTCTCTCGAGGATCACAGCTCCAGCTGTATATAATATATAAACATCATATATAAACAGGTCTCTCCAGGATCACAGCTCCAGCTGTATATCATATATAAACAGGGCTCTCCAGGATCACAGCTCCAGCTGTATATAATATATAAACATCATATATAAACAGGTCTCTCCAGGATCACAGCTCCAGCTGTATATCATATATAAACAGGTCTCTCCAGGATCACAGCTCCAGCTGTATATAATATATAAACAGGCCTCTCCAGGATCACAGCTCCAGCTGTATATAATATATAAACAGGTCTCTCGAGGATCACAGCTCCAGCTGTATATAATATATAAACATCATATATAAACATAACATCAGCTATCTGAAACCAGATGAACCACTAAACACTATAATGTTAGTAGATGGTGTTTGTGGACATACCAGGTACTGTGATGTTGACAACATTGCTGTGTTCTCCAGACCCAGACTCACACCAGTACACTCCACTGTCTGATGGTATTAGCAATACAATGCATGAAGACCCTTGTTGTTTTCCCCACTCAGTATTACACTCTGAAACATTCCCTCTCTCTGCGTTCCTCATCACTCTCCATCCAGCAGAGTTCCCCTGAACCTCACAGCTCAGAGAGAAAGACTCATATTTAAAGAACTGAGATCTGTCAGGACTGACACTCAGATAGGCAGGAAGAGAGATATCTGAGAAAGAGAGCAAGAGAGAGGGATAGAGAGCGAGGAAGAGATTGAGAGGAGGGAGAGAGAGAGATAAGGTCATGAGAAGATGACATTCTGACTCTTTCGGCATAAAAATAAATGTTTTGTCACACCCGATATACCATGGCTTCCAGCCAATCAGCATTCAGGGCTGGAACCACCCAATTTATAATGCAGGTTTCAGCACTACTTAAAAGTGTTAAATAAGCCCCTTTCAAAAAATATAGAACTAGGAACAGATATAGCCCTTGGTTCACCCCAGACTTGAATGCCCTTGACCAGCACAAAAACATCCTGTGGCGTTCTGCATTAGCATCGAATAGGCCCCGCAATATGCAACCTTTCAGGGAACTCAGGAACCAATATACTCAGTCAGATAGGAAAGCTAAGGTTAGCTTTTTCAAATAGAACTTTTAAAGCCTATAACTCTGTTGTGACAGAATCAGAATTCTTTAGGAAACATTGATTGATGTTTTTATCAATGTTCATAAGTATGCTTATGTGTGAAAAGTTACTTGGGCCCCAGAGAGGGGAGAGGTCAGGCTTGTCTTCTTATGGGAATGTGTCTGTAACTCTGAGGTTGCCCTTATCTTGATCTAGTATATGACCTAAGAGGCTCACTGTCTCAGTGAGCTTGTCCAGGAGGAGGTGTATTTGAGATGGGAGTATCTAGAATTGACAATTTATATATATATATATATATATTTTTTTTTACCTTTATTTAACTAGGCAAGTCAGTTAAGAACAAATTCTTATTTTCAATGACGGCCTAGGAACAGTGGGTTAACTGCCTGTTCAAGGGCAGAACGACAGATTTTGTACCTTGTCAGCTCGGGGATTTGAACTTGCAACCTTTCGCTTACTAGTCCAATGCTCTAACCACTAGGCTACACTGCCGCCCCAATATATGCCATTGTATGAGGTAATGTTTTGGTCCTAAGTGGTACCAAGGACGAGATAAGAACTTCGTTTAGGAGACCAAACTGAACAATAATTTATAGCTAATGCTGTCTGGCTATGGGATACTCCTCTCAAGTAAAGTCTTCCTTTGTAATGTTCCTAAGATCTGTTATTCGTCATGTGAGTTGAGATGGGTGTGTCTTGGCTATAAATGATACTAAGAACTATTTGGTAAGCACTCTCAGAGAATTCATTTATAGACACTGAATTGATCTGCGAGTCACAAGGCTATGGTGAAGCTCATATAATTAAAGATGGACTTTATGATAACTCTGACTTGTGTGTGGTTTGCTCTCTCATGATTTGGTAATACAGGAAATTTCCACGACAACTCATATTAATACATTGAATGAGTCCTTTACTACTATAACTCATATTAATAGATTGATTGTCTCCCTGCCTCACCCTTGCCTCCTTCAACTAGGCTGCTGTGGTCAGAGAGAGGTTGTAAATTCCTGAATAGACCCTGCCACATGGCCACATAGTATAAGAGGCAGAGTAAATGTTCATGGAACACAAAGGAATTTCTTCCACCTCACAGAACTTGAGGTACGAACAAATTTCATGTTCCGGAGAAAGTATAAAAGATCGGTGAAGAATCCAGCTACGAACTGGTCCGTTTGTTACAACTTGTGGAAGATCATGGGGGACGGTGTGGCCACATTACCATAACGCTGTTTATATAATAGCCTCAGATATGAGGTTTACATCTACTTGTTGTATAATATGAATGAGTGAGTATGATACTGTTTGTAAAATTGTGTAATATGATTTTGGGCTGTTTAATGAATGAAAATATAAATTCCCTTTTGATTTGAACTAAATCAGAGGACCGCCCCTGAGCCCAGTTAGGGTCAGGTGTCCTGGGACCGACCCTTTTCTGCAATTGCGAATAAAACCCAACTTTGAGAAATTATCACCAGACCATGTTTCTCTCAATCACGGGAGGATAAAGATTGTAGACCATTGCTGAATCTTTTAACCATACCCCGTGGTTAAAATCTTAGACTATCAATACCGACAGAATAAGAACAAGTCTTTGATATTAATTATTAACAACAACCGCCGAAACATCCATCTATAACAAATGAATGTCACTCTGAACTATCCACTCTAACCGAGAGAGAGAGAGAGAGAGAGAGAGAGAGAGAGAGAGAGAGAGAGAGAGAGAGAGAGTCTCCAACAGAAACAAACTTATCAACAAACGTATCAACAGCAAATGAGACGACACACTGAGCGTAAATATATATATTGAATGCAATTGTTCCCGAATGAGTGAGCGTTCATGTGCAAAGGATTAGCAATTCAATTGTTATAATTAACTCTGTAGTGACTTCTCATGTGTAAAGGATTAGCATTTCAATTGTTATAATTATTATCTCTGAAGTGACTTCTTAGTCGACCCCACTTCCCTTTTGTCTAACAAGCCGCCATGCCGGTTTAGCCCACTAGGGTACATTCCCCTATCATTTCTTGTAACCATATTTACCTTGTTTGTGTGTTTATGCATTTCTGTGAATTACTTAGATAGTAATAAATAAATTATTTAAGACAATTGCTCTATGGATGACTCAATATGAAGACTGGGTTCATGCAGATAACCAAACAATTTACGATGTTTGGAATGAGACTAACGTGAGGTAAAGTAAATAATTCACTAATCAGAAGACTATTTAATCAGATATAAAATATCTGAAAAGTTATTTTAGGAAATGATAACTTTGTAATCTGAATACTTTCCTTGGTGTCCCCTATTTCCAAGTTAATTACAGTTACACGATTAATTACTTTGATCGCGTTATACTAATTACAGGGAATCTTTGATAAAACTATGTCTTCAATTTAATGACATGACACATTGAATGTGTCCTGTACTACTATAGTAAATACATTAAATATGTCATTTACTGATATAGACTATAACTAATATTAGTACATTGAATGTCTCCTTTACTACAATAGATTATATCTCATATTAATACTTTGATTGACTCTTTTACTATTATAATCTATGGATCATATTTATACATTGAAAAACGACTTGTCTACTATAACTCATAATAACACATTGAATGCCTCCTTTAGTACTATATCTCATATTAATACAGTGAATGTCTCCTTTACTACTATAGTCTATAACTCATATTAATCCTTTGATTGACTTTTTTACTACTATAGTCTACAACTCATATCAATACACTGAATGTCTCCTTTACTACTATAACTCATAGAAATATGTTGAATGTATCCGTTACTAGTATAGTCTATTACTCATATTAATACATTGAATGTTGACTTTACTACAATAGTGTGTATGACAAGGACAAAACAAATGGAAAATGAAAAGCGGATCGGCGATGGCTAGAAGGCCAGTGACGTCGACCACCGTCCGAACAAGGAGAGGGACCGAATTCGGTGGAAGTCGTGACAATTTGCTATTGTAAAAGTTAGCAACACCTCCGCCTTTGCAGGATGCGCGCTGGATATGGTCACTAGTGTAACCAGGAGGTGAGGCCTCATTTAACACAGTCAATTCATCAGGCTTAAGCCATGTTTCAGTCAGGCCAATCACATCAAGATTATGATCAGTGATTAGTTCATTGACAGTAACTGCCTTGGAAGTGAGGGATCTAACATTAAGTAGCCCTATTTTGAGATGTGAGATGTCACAATCTCTTTCAATAATGACAGGAATGGAGGAGGTCTTTATTCCAGTGAGATTGCTAAGGCGAACACCGCCATGTTTAGTTTTGCCCAACCTAGATCGAGGCACAGACACGGTCTCAATGGGGATAGCTGAGCTGACTACACTGACTGTGCTAGTGGCAGACAGCCTGCTACCTGGACTGCACCCTATATCTTTGTAGAGCTAGAGGAGTTAAAGCCCTGTCTATGTTCATAGATAAGATGAAACAATGACTGATCAATGACCCAAGACCAGCTCAGTTAATCCCTACCATTGTGACAATGTCATAATGCTGCATCAAATGTACATTATCCTAGGAGCGTTGGCAGACACATTGTAAGTAACTTAAATGATGTCCCCTTCATATCCCTGAATGTTGATCCTACAGCTTACAGTTGGCTCCTCTCCACTGTAACTATTCCCTAGGTCGTTGCTGTAAAATGAGAATGTATTCACAGTCAACTTACCTGGTAAAATAACTGTAAAATAAAAAATAAAAAATAAAATGGTATGCAGTAATCATGAGCCAATGAACAAGAGATACACTGAGCCCCGGTACATCCAACCCTCCAGGGAAAACTGCACGGGAATTAAATCATCACTGAGCCCCAGTAGGAAGACCACTTTTTGCAGCTCCAATATAAACAACATGTCTAATTCTGATAAGCTTCCCAGTAAAGCAGTAAAAACAATTAAGCAACCCAGAAAAATAATGGATTGACTTAGATAATACCTTTGATGATACAGTGGTAGCAATACATGGTTATAACATCTACAGAAAAGACAGAAATGCCAACGGGGACGGTTTGCTGTTTATATTCAGAACCACATTCCTGTAAAGTTTAGAGAATATCTAATGTTAAATACTGTTGAAGTAATATGGCTACAGGTTAATCTGTCTCACCTAAAGCCCATTCTGGTGGGAAGCTGCTATAGACCATCAAGCGCAGTCAGTCAGTATCGATAATGTGGGAAATGCTTGAAATGTATTTCACATCAACAGAGAAGTATTGTCACGACTCCCACCGAAGGTGGCTCCCCCGCCTGTTCGGGTGGCGCTCGGCGGTTGTCGTCGCCGGTCTACTAACCGATCCATTTTTCCTTTTCTGTTTGTTTGGTCTTATTGGTTGCACCTGTCTCTTATTTTGTTTCTTGATTCATGTCTATTTAAGTCTGTTAGGCCCGCCTATTTTTGTGCGTGATTGTTTTCTGTTAGTCAGAGTGTACGTGTTTGTGTTCCTGTCCGTTTGTGTCCTGTGTTGGGTCGGACTATTTTTCTGTATATTTATCGCCTATTGTTTTTGGGCGTTTGGGATTCCAAATTAAGTCGGTTTCCCCAGTATCCTCTGCTCGCTGCAATTGACTCTGCACACACCACTCTAGGCAAGTATATTTTCTGGGTGATTTAAATATTGTCTGGCTCTCATCAAGCTGCCCACTCAAGAAAAAACTTCAAACTGTAACCAGTGCCTGTAACCTGGTACACCCAACCTTCCAGGGAAAACTGCACGGGAATTAAATCATCAACGTCTATTGCTGCAGAAATGTGCTTTAAAGCAGTATCCAGATCCAAAGGATGTATTGATCACAATATAGTGGCCATATATAGGAAAAGCAAAGTTCCAAAGGCTGGGCCTAATATAGTGTATAAGAGGTCATACAAGAGGTTATGTAATGATTCATATATTGACGATGTAAAGAATATTTCCTGGTCTGTGGTGTGCAATGAGGATCAACCAGACGCTGCACTTGACGCATTTATGAAATTGCTTATTCCAGCTATTAATAAGCATGCACCGATTAAGAAAATGACTGTAAAAACTGTTAAATCCCCTTGGATTGATGAGGAATTCAAAAATTTTATGGTTGAGAGGGATGAGACAAAAGGCATGACAAATAAATCTGGCAGCCCAACTGATTGGCAAACATACTGCAAATTAAGAAATCATGTGACTAATATAAACACAAATAAATGATAAAATAATTATATACTAAAAAGCTTTGGAGCCATCATGACATCACAATACCCCATCATGACATCACAATACCCCATCATGACATCACAATACCCCATAATGACATCACAATACCTTAAATACATTTTTGGGAAAAAGGCAAACTCAGCTCCATCATTCATTGAATCATTCATCACTAAACCAACTGATATTGCCAACTACTTCACTTTTGTCAGCTACAGTTATCAACACTTTACAACATGGTTCAATCAGAGATACAGTAATCAACACTTTACAACATGGTTCAATCAGAGATACAGTTATCAACACTTTACAACATGGTTCAATCAGAGCTACAGTTATCAACACTTTACAACATGGTTCAATCAGAGCTACAGTTATCAACACTTTACAACATGGTTCAATCAGAGCTAAAGTTATCAACACTTTACAACATGGTTCAATCAGAGATACAGTTATCAACACTTTACAACATGGTTCAATCAGAGATACAGTTATCAACACTTTACAACATGGTTCAATCAGAGCTACAGTTATCAACACTTTACAACATGGTTCAATCAGAGCTACAGTTATCAACACTTTACAACATGGTTCAATCAGAGATACAGTTATCAACACTTTACAACATGGTTCAATCAGAGCAACAGTTATCAACACTTTACAACATGGTTCAATCAGAGCTACAGTTATCAACACTTTACAACATGGTTCAATCAGAGATACAGTAATCAACACTTTACAACATGGTTCAATCAGAGATACAGTTATCAACACTTTACAACATGGTTCAATCAGAGCTACAGTTATCAACACTTAACAACATGGTTCAATCAGAGATACAGTAATCAACACTTTACAACATGGTTCAATCAGAGATACAGTTATCAACACTTTACAACATGGTTCAATCAGAGATACAGTAATCAACACATTACAACATGGTTCAATCAGAGCTACAGTTATCAACACTTTACAACATGGTTCAATCAGAGATACAGTTATCAACACTTTACAACATGGTTCAATCAGAGATACAGTTATCAACACTTTACAACATGGTTCAATCAGAGATACAGTTATCAACACTTTACAACATGGTTCAATCAGAGATACAGTTATCAACACTTTACAACATGGTTCAATCAGAGCTACAGTTATCAACACTTTACAACATGGTTCAATCAGAGCTTCTTAGGGCTAGTGGGACAACTTCTGGTGAAACTGGAGCAATTCAAGTCAATAATCGTAAAATTGATGGATTTTTAACATTTAGGTACATATACGTGTCTTGTTGAAAGATTCTTCTTCATCTATCTCTGATTAACAGTAGCTATTACAGCAAAAGCATGCCATGCGATTGTTTGAAACTTTGTTTCAACAAGTCAAAATATGTTTCTATACACTCCTCAGATACCCTAAAATATAATCAAACTATCTTATGGAAAGAAGTATGTTCAATAGGAAACCGATTTTAGCAGGTGCCTTCATAGTACGAATTTCCAAGACTGTGTCCCTGTGCTAAAACTTAGATTTCTTCTTAGTTTTTGAAGTTACAAGCCTAAAACCTTGAACATAGACTTCTGACACCCTGTGGAAGCCATAGGAATTGCATCCAGAGAGCTAATCTTTAAAATTAGGATGGTCTCTCAATTTGTTTTTATTCTGGATGGTTTTTCTTTGGATTTTCTCCAACCAATCTATTGTGTTATAGTCGCCTACATTATTTTAACATTTCTACAAACTTCAACTTCAAAGTGTTTTCTTTCAATGGTACCAATTATATTTATATATATTATATATTATTATTATATATTATTAGCATATCCTGGCTTCAGGGCCTGAGAACCAGGCAGATTACTTTGGGCACGTCATGCAGGCGAAATTGAGAAAAAAGGGGCCTAGCCCTAAGAAACTTTAATTGGCAAGATAGGCAAACTTAGTTATGATATGCCAGCAACAAATGCTGACACTACACATCCAATTATCTGACCAAATTATGAAAGAACAAGAATTGTGCTTTGAATTCCGTATGTCAGTGTGAAATTATTGTTGTCTATCAACAAGCCACCGGGTTCTGACAACTTGGATGGGAAATAACTGACTGTAATAGCGGATGAATTTGCCACATCTTTAATTTAAACCTACTAGAGAGCGTTTGCCCTCAGGCCTGGAGAGAAGCTAAAGTCATTCCTAAGAATAGTAAAGCCCCCTTTACTGGCTCAAATAGCTGACCAGTCAGCCTAATACCAAACCTTAGCAAACTTCTGGAAAAAAATTGTGGTCGACCAGATACAATGATATTGTACAGCAAATTGACAACAGACTTAGAGGGAAGGGCACTCAACAAGCACAGTACTTACACAAATAACTGATGATTGGCTGAGAGAGAGAAATATAGAGAAATGTTACTATTATAGAACAGGTGATGAATATAGAGAAATGTTACTATTATAGAACAGGTGATGACTATAGAGAAATGTTACTATTATAGAACAGGTGATGAATATAGAGAAATGTACTCACCTCCACCTTGTCCGAGGCTACAGTATACCAGTGTACTCAACAGCACTGAAACACACAGAGAGAACTATCACTATGGTACATGATGTAAACACTGAAACACACAGAGAGAACTATCACTATGGTACATGATGGAAACACTGAAACACACAGAGAGAACTATCACTATGGTACATGATGGAAACACTGAAACGCACAGAGAGAACTATCACTATGGTACATGATACACGCAGTCAGTCAGGAAAGCTAAGGCCAGCTTCTTCAGGCAGAAGTTTGCATCCTGTAGCTCCAACTCCAAAAAGTTCTGGGACACCGTGAAGTCCATGGAGAACAAGAGCACCTCCTCCCAGCTGCCCACTGCACTGAGGCTAGGTAACACGGTCACCACTGATAAATCCATGATTATCGAAAACTTCAATAAGCATTTCTCAACGGCTGGCCATGCCTTCCGCCTGGCTACTTCAACCTCGGCCAACAGCTCCGCCCCCCCCCCGCAGCTCCTCGCCCAAGCCTCTCCAGGTTCTCCTTTACCCAAATCCAAATAGCAGATGTTCTGAAAGAGCTGCAAAACCTGGCCCCGTACAAATCAGCTGGGCTTGACAATCTGGACCCTCTATTTCTGAAACTATCTGCCACCATTGTCGCAACCCCTATTACCAGCCTGTTCAACCTCTCTTTCATATCGTCTGAGATCCCCAAGGATTGGAAAGCTGCCGCAGTCATCCCCCTCTTCAAAGGCGGGAGACACCCTGGACCCAAACTGTTACAGACCTATATCCATCCTGCCCTGCCTATCTAAGGTCTTCGAAAGCCAAGTCAACAAACAGGTCACTGACCATCTCGAATCCCACCGCACCTTCTCCGCTGTGCAATCTGGTTTCCGAGCCGGTCATGGGTGCACCTCAGCCACACTCAAGGTACTCAACGATATCATAACCGCCATCGATAAAAGACAGTACTGTGCAGCCATCTTCATCGACCTTGCCAAGGCTTTCGACTCTGTCAATCACCATATTCTTATCGGCAGACTCAGGAACCTCGGTTTTTCGGATGACTGCCTTGCCTGGTTCACCAATTACTTTGCAGACAGAGTTCAGTGCGTCAAATCGGAGGGCATGCTGTCTGGTCCTCTGGCAGTCTCTATGGGGGTGCCACAGGGTTCAATTCTCGGGCCGACTCTTTTCTCTGTGTATATCAATGATGTTGCTCTTGCTGCGGGCGATTCCCTGATCCACCTCTACGCAGACGACACCATTCTATATACCTTCGGCCCGTCTTTGGACACTGTGCTATCTAACCTCCAAACAAGCTTCAATGCCATACAACACTCCTTCCGTGGCCTCCAACTGCTCTTAAACGCTAGTAAAACCAAATGCATGCTTTTCAACCGGTCGCTGCCTGCACCCGCATGCCCGACTAGTATCACCACCCTGGATGGTTCCGACCTAGAATATGTGGACGTCTATAAGTACCTAGGTGTCTGGCTAGACTGCAAACGCTCCTTCCAGACTCATATCAAAATAAGGTAAGATTAGGGAGTTCAGGCAATAAATAGGTCGTAGTGTCTAAGTAATTACAGTTTAGCAAGTAAACACTGGAGTGATAGATGTGCAGAAGATGCAAGTAGTGATACTGAGGTGCAAAGGAGCAAAACAATTAAAAATAACAATATGAGGATGAGGTAGTTGGATGGGTTATTCACAGATGGGCTACTTACAGGTACAGTGATCAGTGAGCTGCTCTGACAGCTGATGCTTAAAGGTTATTGCTACCGGTGGGTGTTGCTATGGTGACCAGTGAGCTGATATAAGGCGGGGCTTTACCTAGCAAAGACATAGATTATCTGGAGCCAGTGGGTTTGGCAACGAATATGAAGCGAGGGCCGGCCAACGAGAGCATACAGGTCGCAGTGGGGGGTAGTAATATGGGACTTTGGTGACAAAACGGATGGCACTGTGATAGACTGCATCCAAATTACTGAGTAGAGTGCTGGAGGCTATTTTATAAATGACATCACCGAAGTCAAGGATCGATAGGATAGTCAGTTTTACGAGGGTATGTTTGGCAGCATGAGTGAAGGAGACTTTGTTGCGAAATAGCAATATTAAACTATATAGATATTAAACTATATAGATATTAAACCATATAGATATTAAACCATATAGATATTAAACTATATAGATATTAAACTATATAGATATTAAACTATATAGATATTAAACTATATAGATATTAAACTATACAGATATTAAACCATATAGATATTATATAGATGTTCCATCTCACCTGCCGAAACACACACACACACACACACACACACACACACACACACACACACACACACACACACACACACACACACACACACACACACACACACACACACACACACACACACACAAACACACACACACATACACACACACACACACACACACACACACACACACACACACACACACACACACACACACACACACACACACACACACACAAACACACACACACATACACACACACACACACACACACACACACACACACACACACACACACACACACACACACACACACACACACACACACACACACACACACACACAGGGAGAGAGAGTACTTACAGAGCTGCCAGCAGAGCAGTGTGAGTTTCATCCTGTCTTGATGCTAAGTGAGACTGTGATCTCCAGTTGTAGACTTATAGACCCTCCTCCTCCTTCATGTTCTGACCACACACACAAGGCCCTGCTGACGACGCGGTGAAACAGAGGAAGAGACAGTCAATTATTTAGTCTATACTTCCTCTACCACTGTATATTTCTTCATTGTCACTCCTCCCACCATCAATGGAACTAGGGTCATATCCATTAAAGCAAACCATTCCCATGTGCTCAACTGTGTTATTCTGAGAAGATTGACCTCTAACCCCTATTATGAGTTAATACTGAGAGGATTGAGGATTGATGCATCCTGATGTCTTTGCTTGCTGGTTCAGTAGGGGCCCCCAGAGACGACTGCAGGTCTTGACTGGTGGTCTAGCAGTCATCAACCATCTTCTGGTAGACAGACCGCTCACTCTGAACAAGTGCTTGCTTTCTTTTTGATGGGAGACATTAGACCGTTCGTCTGGTATGACTGGTGGAGGAGAGTCAGGTGTGTTCTACAGGTCATTCTGATGGGAGGCATTAGACCATTCTCCTTGTATGACTGGTGAGGAGAGTCAGGTGTGTTCTACAGGTCATTCTGATGGGAGACATTAGACCATTCGTCTGGTATGACTGGTGGAGGAGAGTCAGGTGTGTTCTACAGGTCATTCTGATGGGAGGCATTAGACCATTCTCCTTGTATGACTGGTGAGGAGAGTCAGGTGTGTTCTACAGGTCATTCTGATGGGAGGCATTAGACCATTCTCCTTGTATGACTGGTGGAGGAGAGTCAGGTGTGTTCTACAGGTCATTCTGATGGGAGGCATTAGACCATTCTCCTTGAATGACTGGTGAGGAGAGTCAGGTGTGTTCTACAGGTCATTCTGATGGGAGGCATTAGACCATTCTCCTTGTATGACTGGTGGAGGAGAGTCAGGTGTGTTCTACAGGTCATTCTGATAGGAGGCATTAGACCATTCTCCTTGAATGACTGGTGAGGAGAGTCAGGTGTGTTCTACAGGTCATTCTGATGGGAGACATTAGACCATTCTCCTTGTATGACTGGTGGAGGAGAGTCAGGTGTGTTCTACAGGTCATTCTGATGGGAGGCATTAGACCATTCTCCTTGTATGACTGGTGGAGGAGAGTCAGGTGTGTTCTACAGGTCATTCTGATAGGAGGCATTAGACCATTGTCATTATAAAGATATAACCTCGACAACATCCGGTGAAATTGCAGAGCGCGAAATTCAAAATACAAAAGTAGTAATTTTAAACATTCATTCTTCAACATAAAGCCGTCAAAATGCTGTAGACACCTTAAGGAATACGTGGCCAATAGGAACACAACGGTTTCAAAACATGAGTCACTTCCTGATTGGATTTTCCTCAGGCTTTCGCCTGCAATATCAGTTCTGTTATACTCACAGACAATATTTTTGACAGTTTTGGAAACTTCCAACACAAGAAAATGTCATAACAATAATGAGGCTATATACAAGGGGAACCAGTAATAAGCGTGCGAGGGTACAGGTTAGTTGAGGTAATTTGTACATGTAGGTTGGGGTAAAGTGACTCTGCACAGATGATAAACAGCGAGTAGCAGCAGTGTAAAAACAAAGGGGGAGGGGTTAAATAGTCTGGGTGGCCATTTGAATAACTGTTCAGCAGTCTTATGGCTTGGGGGTAGAAGGCTGTCGAGGAGCCTTTTCTTCCTAGACTTGGCGCTCCGGTACCGCTTGCCGTGTGGTAGCAGAGAGAACAGTTTATGACTTGGGTGACTGGAGTCTTTAACAATTTTTGGACCGTCCTCTGACACCGCCTAGTATATAGGTCCTGGATGTCGGGAAGTTTGGCCCCAGTGATTGTACTGGGCCATACGCACTACCCTCTGTAGTGCCTTAAGGTCAGATCCCGAGCAGTTGCAATACCAGGCAGGTATGCAAACGGTCAGGTTGCTCTCGATGGTGCAGCTGTAGAACTTTTTGAGGATCTGGGGACCCATGCCAAATCTTTTCAGTTTCCTGAAGGGTGTGGTCGTGCCCTCTTCATGACTGTCTTGGTGTGTTTGAACCATGATAGTTTGTTGGTGAGGTAGACACCAAGGAACTTGAAGCTCTAGACCCGTTCCACTTCAGCCCCATCGATGTTAATGGGAGCCTGTTCGGCCCTCTTTTTCTCATAGTCCACGATCATCTCCTTTGTCTTGCTCACATTGAGGGAGAGGTTGCTGTCCTGGCACCACACTGCCAGGTCTCTGACCTCCTCCCTATAGGCTGTCTCATCGTTGTCGGTGATCAGGCTGTTGTGTTGTCAGCAAACGTAATGATAGTTTTGGAGTCGTGCTTGGCCACGCAGTAGTGGGTGAACAGAGAGTACAGTTGGGGACTAAGAACCCAACCCTTCGGGGCCCCAGTGTTGAGGATCAGCATGGCAGATGTGTTGTTGCCTACCCTTACCACCTGGGGTGGCCCGTCAGGAAGTCCAGGATCCAGTTGCAGAGGGAGGTATTTAGTCCCAGGGTCCTTAGCTTAGTGATGAGCTTTGTGGGAACTATGGTATTGAATGCTGAGCTGTAGTCAATGAACAGCATTCTCAGAAAGGGGTTACTTTTTCTAGGTGGGACCTAAGGGTGGATAATTTTGTTTAGTTTCACACTTTTTTGGTTACTACATGATTCCATATGTGTTGTTTCATTGTTTTGATGTCTTCACCTTTATTCTACATTGAAGAAAATAGTATGTATGAAGATTAACCATTGAATGTGTCGGTGTGTCCAAACTTCTGACTGGTACTGTATATATTTTATATATATTTATTGTCTGTGTATATCTATCTATCAACAGTGGCAAGAAGAAGTATGTGAACCCTTTGGAATTACCTGGATTTCTGCATATATTGGTCATTTGATCTGATCTGCATCTAAGTAACAACAGTAGACAAACACAGTGTGCTTAACTCTTGTGTTGTCTTAAGGGTAAAACATGACCTGCCACTGTGTTTAACAGCAGAGAAAACCCCCTTTGTTCATCATTTTGACCCTGCTGTTATAAAATCATTTACACACCACAAAAAACACAAATACACACACACAATGACAAATTGAGATTATGTGTGCTACCGATTGAACTCAGCCAGCAACTACAGAAGAGGAAGATCACCATAGTTGGCACAGTTAGCAAGAACAAGCCTGAGCTCCCCCCTGCACTCCTCACAACAAGGGGGAGAGAGGCCTTCTCATCAAAGTCTGCCTTCACCACCACCACCACCACTCTAGTTTCTTACCTCCCAAAGAGGAACAAGAATGTGGTCCTCCTGACCACACTGCACAAAACTGCTGAGATCAGTGATCGTGAGGACAAGAAATCAGCCATCATTCTGATTATAACCACAACAAAGGAGGTGTGGACAACCTGGACAAGGTGATTGGAAATTACAGCTGCAGGAGGATGACTGCTGCTGGCCCCTGGTCATCTTCCATTACCATAAAAGTGTCAACATACAATGCCTTCGTGATATGGAACTAGATCAACCCTACCTGGATACCTGATAAGCGGAACAAGAGGAGAGTGTTCCTGGAGCAGCTGGGAAAGGCCCTTGTAACTCCACCCATTCAAAGAAGGGAGCCCCTCCCCCACACAGCAGCCTCTGCAGCGCTTTTGAAAGCAGTTTTTTTATTTGATTAATTTCACCTTTATTTAACCAGGTAGGCTAGTTGAGAACAAGAACTCCTTTACAGCTGAGACCTGGCCAAGATAAAGCAAAGCAGTGCGACACAAACAACAACACAGAGTTACACATGGGATAAACGAACGTACAGTCAATAACACAATAGAAAATCTGTATACAGTGTGTGAAAATGAAGTAAGGAGGTAAGGCAATAAATAGGCCATAGTGGTGAAGTAATTACAATTTAGCAATTAACACTGGAGTGATAGATTTGCAGATGAGGATGTGTAAGTTGAAATATTGGTATAAATACTGGTATGCAAAAGAACAGAAAAATCCCCCCACAAAAGTAATATGGGGATGAGGTAGGTAGTTGGTTGGATGGGCTATTTACAGATGGGCTGTGTACAGCTGCAGCGATCGGTAAGCTGCTCTGACAGCCAATGCTTGAAGTTAGTGAGGGAGATATAAGTCTCCAACTTCAGTGATTTTTGCAATTCGTTCCAGTCATTGGCAGCAGAGAACTGGAAGGAGGTGTTGGCTTTGGGGATGGCCAGTGAAATATACCTGCTGGAGTGCATGCTATGAGTGGGTGTTGCTATGGTGACCAGTGAGCTGAGATAAGGGCTGTATCTTGTCCTGATCCACCTGAGGCTGCAACTGGGGCAGGCAAGAGGAGGACAAATACTATGTGCTGCACATGTGAGAAATACATCAGCACAGTCCAGGCAAGTGGGAAGGTGAACGGAAAGGCTCTGGAGCATCGAACCGCCCTTGCTGTCTGTCTGGCCGGTTCCCCTCTTTCCACTGGGATTGTCTGCCTATAACCCTATTACAGGGGCTGGCTTACTGGGGCTCTCTCATACCGTCCCTGGGAGGGGTGCGTCACCTGAGTGGGTTGAGTCACTGATGTGATCATCCTGTCTGGGTTGCCCCCCCCCCCCCTTGTGTTGTGCCGTGGCGAAGATCTTTGTGGGCTATACTCAGTCTTGGTAAGTTGGTGGTTGAAGATATCCCTCTAGTGGTGTGGGGGCTGTGCTTTGGCAAAGTGGGTGGGGTTATATCCTTCCTGTTTGGCCCTGTCCGAGGGTGTCCTCGGATGGGGCCACAGTGTCTCCTGACCCCTCCTGTCTCAGCCTCCAGTATTTATGCTGCAGTAGTTTATGTGTCGGGGGGCTAGGGTCAGTTTGTTATATCTGGAGTACTTCTCCTGTCCTTTTCGGTGTCCTGTGTGAATTTAAGTGTGCTCTCTCTAATTCTCTCTTTCTCTCTTTCTTTCTCTCTCTCGGAGGACCTGAGCCCTAGGACCATGCCTCAGGACCACCTGACATGATGACTCCTTCCTGTCCCCAGTCCACCTGGCCGTGCTGCTGCTCCAGTTTCAACTGTTCTGCCTTATTATTGGACCATGCTGGTAATTTATGAACATTTGAACATCTTGGCCATGTTCTGTTATAATCTCCACCCAGCACAGCCAGAAGAGGACTGGCCACCCCACATAGCCTGGTTCCTCTCTAGGTTTCTTCCTAGGTTTGGCCTTTCTAGGGAGTTTTTCCTAGCCACCGTGCTTCTACACCTGCATTGCTTGCTGTTTGGGTTTTATGCTGGGTTTCTGTACAGCACTTTGAGATATCAGCTGATGTACGAAGGGCTATATAAATAAATTTGATTTGATTAGATTTGTGTAGTAATTAAAACGAGTGGTGTCCACTGCTTAAATCTAGTTATTCTGCATTGTGAAGAGGGAAAATCCAGATATTCACAAAGTCTGTGATGAATGACAGGTGTTTCTGAAAGGAATTTATAATATCTGTACATTATAGGAACACCTGTAATTATAAAGTACAATGATCGATGTTTTGCTTTAGCTTTGAGATGAAGAATCAATGGTAGACACCTTGCAAGTGCATTAAAAGATCAGCTGTACAAGTCTGTTTGTTGAAACTATACTTTCAGTTCCTGTTGATGCTATGTTCCAGACTTACTTCTCCCTGCACATCATAGCAATAGGAGGAAGAAGGATTGGGAGACATCTTTGTAATAGCAACTATTAATTATGAATTTATAAATATTAAAGGTATTAAAGTTAAGGGAAATCACCCTGGGCGGGTGAACCTCAGTAGGGGATAAAAAGGGAAAACCCCATTTTGGAAGCTGAGTGTATTACTTGCAAGTTACTGTAAGTGTAGACCCTTGGTTGCAAACAGCTTGCAATCCTTATTAAACAAACTAACCTCTGATCAAATAAGGTTCCTGTGGTCTGAGGGCAGAAATCCCTTACATTTCTTCATGCAAAATAGATTTGGGTTTAAAATTCTTAAGGATTAGCCCCTTTTTATTTCTCAGGCCCTGAAGCAAGGATATTTATTTTATTTCACATTTATTTAACCAGGTTGGCTAGTTGAGAACAAGTTCTCTTTACAACTGCGACCTGGCCAAGATAAAGCATAGCAGTGTGAGCAGACAACACAGAGTTACACATGGAGTAAACAATTAACAAGCAATAACCAGTAGAAAAAAATAGTCTATATACAATGTGTGCAAAAGGCATGAGGAGGTAGGCAAATAATTACAATTTAGCAGATTAACACTGGAGTGATAAATGATCAGA